>NC_053424.1:56116674-56364342 GCF_007990345.1 Gossypium hirsutum
TTGTCTCCCACCTGATACTCGATGTCTTTTCGTTCAAATCTGCGTACGATTTCTGACGATCCGTGGCTACCTTCAGACTTTCACGGATTACCTTTACTTTCTGTTCAGCATCTCTAATCAATCAACTCCGAAAATTTTGCTTTCACCGAGCTCGGTCCAAAACAATGGTGTACGGCATTTACGACCGTACAAAGCCTCGTAAGGTGCCATCTTAATACTCGATTGAAAACATTGTTGTAAGCGAATTCAATCAAAGTAAATACCGTTCCCATGAACTACGAACTCGAGGATGCAACATCTCAACATATCCTCAAGTATCGAATTACCTCTCGGATTGACCATCGGTTTGGGGTGAAAAGCAGTGCTAAAATGCAGCTTGGTACCCAGAGCTTCTGCAATTTCTTCCAAAATCGTGAGGTCTATCCATCCCATAAACCATCCTCGACATCCACCAAAAGTCGAGACACAAATCCATAACCAAACCATACCACCACAATGTGAGTAATCATGAAGGCACTTGATGTTCCGCTTTCACTTGTTGACATATTAAACATCTCGAAACAAAGTCAGAGATGTCCGTTTCATACCATGCCACCAAAATTGACGTTTAAATCGTTGTACATTTTCGTACTCCCCGGGTGAATTGACATTCGGCTACAATGGGCTTCGTTCAGAATCATCGAAATGAGTTCCGAATTCCTTGGAACACACAAACGATTTCTGAACCTCAAACAATCATCATCATCAATTTGAAACTCCGATCCTCGTCGGAAACACTTAGCCCGTTTTGCAACCAATTTATCATCGACTTCTGAGCTTCACGAATTTGGTGAGTCAACAATGGTTTAGCTTTTAATTCAGCTACTAACACACTGTCTGGTAGAATAGACAATGCACGTTCATCGCTCGAAAGCAAACAATGACTTCCGGCTTAAGGCTCCGCAACCACGTTAGCCTTTCCCGGGTGGTAATCAATGACAAGCTCGTAATCTTTCAACAACTCAAGCCAACGTCTTTGTCGCAGATTCAAGTCTCGTTGAGTCATCAAATATTTGAGACTTTGTGATCCGAAAATACATGGCACTTCTCACCAAACAGATAATGTCGCCATATTTTAAAGCAAACACGATGGCAGCTAATTCGAGATCATGGGTCGGATAATTCCTCTCGTGAGCTTCAATTGTCTCGACGCATAGGCCACGACTCGACCTTCTTGCATCAAAACGCAACCCAACCCAAGTAGGGATGCGTCACTATAAATGACAAACTCTTACCTGATTCGGGTTGCACCAAAATTGGAGCTTCAGTCAAATGAGTTTTCAGTTGGTTGAAACTTTTCTGACATTTCTCCGTCCACTCGAACTTAACATCCTTTTGAAGTAGCTTCGTCATTGGTGTGGCTATCATCGAGAAACCTTTCACAAATCGTCGGTAATAACCGGCGAGCCCCAAAAAGCTCCGAACTTCAGTAATATTTCTCGGAGGTTTCCAGTCAAGTATGGCTGAAATTTTGTTCGGGTCAACTCGAATACCCGACGCGGATACCACATGACCCAAGAAGCTAACCTCTCTTAACCAGAACTCACACTTACTGAACTTAGCATATAACTGCTTATCCCGCAAAATTTGCAGCACTAGCCTCAGATGCTCAGCATGTTCGGTCTCGTCTCTTGAATAGACCAAAATGTCATCAATGAACACCACTACGAACCGATCCAAATACGGTCTGAAGATCCGATTCATCAAATCCATAAATACTGCAGGGGCATTAGTGAGCCCAAACGGCATCACTAAGAATTCGTAGTGACCATATCTCGTTCTGAAGGCAGTTTTGGGAATATCTGAATCTCGGATTCGCAACTGATAATAGCCCGATCTCAAATCTATTTTTGAGAACACTGAGGCTCCCTTCAGTTGGTCGAACAAATCATCGATGCGCGGCAACGGATATTTGTTCTTTATCATCACTTTATTCAGCTGACGATAGTCAATGCACAACCTCATGGTTCCGTCCTTCTTTTTCACGAACAATACTGGTGCACCCCAAGGTGAGAAACTTGGTCGAGCGAAACCTCTATCCGTCAGTTCTTGCAACTGAGCTTTCAACTCCTTTAACTCAGTTGGTGCATACGATACGGAGCTATCGAAATCGGCGTAGTCCCAGGTACAAGCTCAATACCAAACTCTACCTCCCGAACAGGTGGTAAACCCGGTAATTCTTCCGGAAAAACATCCGGGTATTCACAAACCACCGGCACAGATTCGGGTTTCTTTTCTAATTCTTTGTCACCAAGTACATACGCAAGGTATGCTTCGCACCCTTTTCTTACATATTTCTGTGCCAACATTGCTGATATTACAGCTGGCATCCCCTCTAAGTCCGCAGACTCAATTCGGACTACTTCGTTATTTGCGCATCTCAAATCAATAGTCTTGCTCTTGCAATTCACAATCGCATCATGCGCGGTCAACCAATCCAAACCAAGGATAACATCAAATTCATCAAACGGCAAGAGCATCAAGTTCGCCGGGAAACAGGAACCTCGAATTTCCAGGGGACATTTCTTACACACTTTGTCGACAAGCACGTAACGACCCAAGGGATTTGACACCCGAATTACGAACTCAGTAGACTCAATAGGTAAAGTCTTACTGGTTGCTAAGGTTTCACATATGTAAGAATGAGTAGAACCGGGGTCAATCAAAGCAATTACATTAGTATCAAAGAGGGTGAATGTACCGGTAATAACATCAGGCGAAGAAGCATCCTCGCGGGCACGTATAGCATAAGCTCTAGCAGGCGCACGGGCTTCGGATCTGGTTATATCATCTCTAGATCCTCTCTGACCACCACCAGCATTGCCCATATTTCCAGATGATCTACCTCGAGCAGTGGTGGCACCCGGTCTCCCACTCTGATTTGCATTCTGCCCCGACAACCTCGGGCAATCTTTAATGAAGTGGTCCACTGATCCGCATTTGTAACAGGAGCGGTCAGGAAATCTACAACTCCCCAAATGCCATTTACCGCAATATCGGCATTTCGTCCTGTCTCGACGTTCATTCCCAACACTGGCGACCGAAGTGCCTCGTGTACCCACAGGGGGTCGATCATGATCTCGTCCAAAAAGGCCCGAAGTGCCTCTAAACTGGCCCGCATCATCTCGAAATCTCTTCGATGTCTGTTGAAGAGACCTCCCCGAGGATCTTTTACGAAACTCTCCAGTTCCCTCATCAACTCTTTGCTTTTCTTTCTAAGCTCTTCGGCTTTACAAGCTCGTTCAACAAGTACCACGAACTCTTGTATTTCTAGAACGCCAACGAACATTTTTATATCTTCATTCAGCCCATCCTCGAAGCGTTTACACATAATAGCTTCGGACGAAACACATTCCCGAGCGTATTTGCTAAGTCTAACAAATTTTCGCTCGTAATCAGTAACCGACATGGAGCCTTGCTTAAGCTCAAGAAATTCCTTCCGTTTTTGATCAACAAATCTCTGACTGATATACTTTTTCCGAAACTCAGTTTGGAAAAACTCCCAAGTTACTTGCTCTCGGGGCACAATAGAAGTCAGAGTACTCCACCAATAGTAGGCAGAATCACGTAGCAAGGAGATAGCACACTTTAGGCATTCATCGGGTGTACAAGATAGCTCATCGAGTACCCGGATAGTGTTGTCCAGCCAAAATTCAGCTTGCTCGGCATCATCGCTATCCATAGCCTTAAATTCAGTAGCCCCATGTTTTCGGATTCTGTCAACTGGGGGCTTATTTGACCTTATTTGGTCCGTTACCGGTGGTATTGTAGGTGCGGGGGTAGTATTTGTCGGGAATGGAGGTTGTGGAACAGCCATATTAGTTCGAATGTATTGGTTAAACCAATCATTCATCACGCTATAGAATGCTTGTCTAGCTTCATCATTCTGATTACTAGCATTAGGTTGAGAGTCCGCCGGCACTGTCCCTTGTGCGGGAGCAGGCGCTACACTCTCAAGATCATCAGCTACTTCTCGGTCACGATCGGGATCCATTACTATAAATAAACTCATTTACGATTGTCAGAAATCACCACACTATCAAGTAATCACATAAAATGGCATGTATAGCTAGACCCAAAACATTACGGTAGTCCTAGAATCGACTAAACCGTAGCTCTGATACCAATAAAATGTAACACCCCGAACCCGAGACCGACACCGGAGTCGGACACGAGATGTTAACAAACTTTGAAAATTTTTTCCAGACACTGCCCAGTCTGAGTACTAGTCGCTTCAAAAATCATATCTTGAGTTTCATAACTCAAAAATCAGTTTTGTGATTTTTCCCTGAAACTAGACTCATGTCCCCACCTATGTATTTTTTCTAGAATTTTTGGTCGGGCCAATTAGTACAGTTTATTAGTCAAAGTCTCCCATGTTACAGGGGTCGACTACACTGACCTTTTCCCATTACGACTGGGATATCTTTCTGCACAGAGCTTCAATACTGATTCCGTTTGTTTCTATGGAAACTAGACTCAGAGAGGAATCCATACATATATGGTATGACCCCTAATTATCTCTGGTCAATTTATAGTGAATTTCCAAAGGCAGAACAGTGAATCCAGAAACCGTTCTGGCCCTGTTCCACAAGAACCCGAATATCTCTTTCTGTACTGTTCCTATAATTGTTTCGTTACTTCCATATGAAAGTAGATTCATCAAGGTTCGATTACATAATTTATTCACTATTTAATTCCACTCCTACGAATTCTTGTGATTTTTCCAATCCACACCACTGCTGCTATCAGCTTCTGTTTTCAAAGTGAACCTTACCTAATTTGGGGTTTCATGGACCAACTAGGGCCTTGTCATACATAAGCCCACACATGATCATACTTAGCCATTCTAGTGGCTGATCATTTGCTCAACACTTCCATTCCAACATAGTTACATCATGAAACCATCTATACATTCATAAATACGAATGGTCTAATGCCATACTCCACTTCTACAAGCCATTTTCGCATGGCTGTACACTTATACATTTCATAAAGTACTCGAAAGACAACAATGGGTAGTCCTATACATGCCATAACAAAATTCAACCAAAATAGTACCCAAAAGAGCCTTTGATAGTGTGGGCGACTTCGACTTCAAGATCCCGAGTCCGATAGCTGGAGAACCAAAAATCTATAAAACAGAGGAGCAATGTAACGAGTAAGCAATTTATGCTTAGTAAGTTTGAGCAAGGAATTCCAGCATAAACAACGAATATCACACATTTAGCTAAACGGAATATTTCATAATACGCAATTTATCGATATTAAACTTGCTTCACAACATTAACAACCCTTATGCACATACACAATAGACTAACTTAGCCGAAGGCCGATAGCTCGTTTATCAACTGAGCGAACATTTATTTGTAAGGGCTCGATTTAATTCAACACATACGTAACATATCCCCATATTGGGATGTTTTTCGAGTATTCGCTGGAATTTTACAGCAAGCTCATTCATTACCAAATCACGTACCTTCGGGATTTAACCGGATATAGCTCCTCGTTCAAATGCCTTCGGGACATAGCCCGGATTTAGTAACTCACACAATGCCTTCGGGACATAACCCGGATTTAACAACTCGCACGAATGCCTTCGGGACTTAACCCGGCTTTAATAACTCGCACGAATGCCTTCGGGACTTAACCCGGATTTAGTATCTCGCACAAAGGCCTTCGGATCTTAGTCCGGATATATTCGCTTAGCACAAAGCCTTCGGGACTTAGCCCGGACAGCATTCAATTAATCATGCACATCTCACAATAATTCATGGCACATTCATATTTCATTTTCGTTTACGAAACTCAAACACAAGGCACATATTGTCCTTGCACATTCGGCTCAATAGCCACACATAGAGCATGATTTAATCACATCGAAATTTAAGCTCTCTTACTCAAGAACTTACCTCGGGTGTTGTCGAACGATTCCGCTAGCTATTCAACCACTTTTTCCTTCCCTTTATCGGTTTTATTTCCCCTTTGCTCTTGAGCTTAATCAAACAAATAAATTGATTTCATCATTTAGGCATCAAAAGATGAACACAAGGCACTTAGCCCATATTTATACATTAGACATTAAAGTCTCATACATGCAAAAAATCATGCATCAACACAACATATTAGCTAATTTCTTTGCCCTTGGCCGAATATGCATGTCCATTTTTGGGGTCGATTTCAACACTTAATACACACATATACACACTAGTAAAGCATCCTCCCCCTTTTCATCAATTTAACACATGCATTGCTCATTAACATGCAAAGTTACATTCGGCCTTAGCACACATCTTGCTAGCCGATTCTTCTCCATTTAGCAACCAATGCACATATGTGCTCACACAAAAAAAATGCTAAAAAGGAGGTTCAAGAATCATCAAGCCATCATCACATGCATCATTAACAAGCTTCATATTTTGCATGCAATGGCATTAACACAACCTCCACCTAGGCCGAATCTTAACTCATCCTCATGCCTCATCACCACAACATCAAACATCAACCAAGAATGATTCATCCATGGTCAAGTGCCATTTCCATCACATAGCAAGATTTAGACCATGGGTTAGGTAGAACTCAAGCTAACAACTAAAACATGCATGCCTCTCATGGAACATCATCAAACATACCTTAGCCTAGCTACATGCATGGCCGAATCTCTTCACCTTTCTTCTTCTTTCCTCCGTAAAATTTTTGGCCAAGGATGAACCAAAGGATGAGAAAATTTTTCTTTGTTTTTCTTTCTAGTTTTTGGCAAGCATGAAGATGAGAAAAGGATGAACAAAATCCCCCCCCCTTTCTCTTCTTTAGCTCACGGCAATGGGGGGACAAACACTACACACACATTTTTTTTCTTTTGTTTTCCATTTCTTTATTACCCATACTCCTTATTTTATTCTTCCACTAACAAAACATGTTTCATGACATGTTTTGCCCATCCTTCCTTGTCATGGCCGGCCACTACTCATTAGGGGGGAAATTTGACATGCAAGTCCCCCCCTTTGTCCACATGCACTAATAGGTCCTCACACATTGACCTATCACATTTTAGAATTTTCTCACATAAGTCCTATTAACTAAATTCACATGAAATCAACCAAATTGAAGCTTGAAATTTTCACACATTCATTATTACATATTCTAGACAATAAGTATCACATTCAAACATTTTAGTGACTCGGTTTAGCGGTCCCGAAACCACTTCCCGACTAGGGTCAACTTTGGGCTGTCACACAATGACTTTCATGTTAAAACTTCTCGTATAAATTGTTCTAAAAGAGATATGTTTTCAGAAAAACTTCTTATTATCCTTTTTAACGAATCCGTTATTTATTGCCCTTTTAAGTGTAACATAAATTTTGCAGCAGAAGTTTATAAGACGTTATAGTTGAAAACCGAGCTTGATTTCAGAAAAATATTTGTTTGCGTAAACCATTGTTTTCGTAAATCATTTTGTTTAAAAGTCATGGAATAATAATCTAAACCATTTCAAAATCTTGAAATTAGAACCCACAGCCCGAAGAGCCTCAAAAATTACAAACTCTCAAAATAATCTAGAATTTAATTAAAACTAATAATTAAACTAGTTCGTGAACTACTGGTCAACGCTGAGACTCTATAGCACCGACCCGCCTATGTCTGAGGATTATCTAAACAGATCAGACAAACAGATGTGAGTTTTCATAAACTTAGCATGCAATTAAACAGAGTCATACATGTACATAAACTCAAATTTTTCGAATACAGAAAAGATATAGATATGGACATAGTCCTCAACAGAATCAAATCAACAGAATCATACAAATATACAAAGTCCTACCCTTATCCTCTACACACCATCTCTGACCATCCCAACACCCCATGTGGGGTTTAAAACATTCACCCAACCCTACACACCACATAGTGTCCGTACGACACTTATCAAAATAATTTGCAGCTGTGCTGCCAGAATAACGACGAATTATCACCTCACAAAATACTTTCTCCAATAAATAGATCCCACCCCATACATAGATACAAATAACAGATAACAGATATAACAAACTTAACATGTCCCGCATGCTTATATACAGATAACATACATGTTATTATGAATCAATCAAATCATACATATCAATTTCTAAATGTTCAAACTAGACTATCAGAATACTAGATACTATGCATTAGGGTTTGTATTGCCCACACCGACCCTACGGAAGGCCTACAATCGATTGGAATGATGTATGTGACCCTAGGGAAAATTTTAGAATTTTGGGCCTACATGCCTGTATGGCTTGGCCGTGCGGGTCCATATGCCCAAATTTGCCCTGTTCGTGTGGCCTATATGGCCTGGCCCATAGTTCACACGCTCGTGTGTCATGCCTGTGTAAACCCGCATGCCCTAATCGGCTTAGCCCATGTAATCCACATGGCCACACACTCGTCTGTTACACGGTTGGGTACACATCCGTGTGGCGTCGACATGCCACTTTTCTGGATTTCTTTAAACCTCATTTTCTCGTGTTTTCGTTACACACCTGGTTCATTTTTTATGTGAAAGTAATCTCGAAACCTTCAAACCTAAAAACAGTACACCAAACACCACTTTAGCAATTGATTTAAGCATTTAAACTAGAATTTGATCTCAACATAAGGCCTCTCAAAACCAAACTACTCATGAAACACTTACCACCAACGTGCAGAAACCACTTAATACTCAAATCCCTAGAGGAACAATAATCGCTTCTTATTTTTCATCTAATTAAGAAATACGAACATTATTAATGGATTTTGTTAAACATATCAAATTCCTCCACAACACAAAATGGAAAAAGAAAACCACTAGATAGCTTACCTATTTGGAACGAATTAAAGAACCCCAAAAGTACGATACAGCAGTATATGCGACGACCAAAATTGAGAAAGAAAAAGAAGAGATGAAAAAGAAGAGATAGAAGAAATAACGTCAGAGAAAAGAAAGAAGGAAAAAGAATTTTGGGAAAACAAAAAAATTAAAATTTAATTCTACCAAAATCCCAACTCCCCACAACCCCACTAACTACCAATCCCACTAAATTTGACCACTAATCTCATCCAACTACCTCAGAATTCCAACTCCACTGAAACTCTATTACACAATAGAGCAAAAAATATCATCTACGCTCATACGGTGATTTGAACACGAGATCTTAGCATAAGCTAACACTTTACCACTTGAACTAATAGACTTATTCTGATATAATGTAACACCCCTTACCTATATTCGACACTGGAATAGGATGCGATCCTTTACTGGACTGAAACATAAGTAAACATACAAAACTGGGCCATAAAATTTTATTTAATTTAAAATCATTCATTCACATGCATGTCGTCTCTTATATGGGCCCACGAGGCCCAAAACATACATTGGGAGTAGTCCGAGACTAAACTGAGAACTTTAGAAACTTTTTGGAAACTTAGAAGATTTTCATCATGAAACAGGACCACATACCCGTGTAAGTTAAGGGACATGCCCGTGTGGCATATCACACGCTCGTGCCTGAGGCTGTGTCCATCTTAAAGTGCATTTTGTTTATGATGTCATCATTAAATTTAGGTCACACGGCCAAGTACACACCAATGTGCTTAGGCCATGTCATCCATATGACTGTGACACACGCCCATGTCTCTACCCGTGTGGTGGCTACTGGACATTCTGTTTTGCCAAAAATTAAGATGCAGGGGACACAAGACCGGATCACACGCCTATGGGGGTAGATTATGTGTCACACACGGCCTAGACACACGCCCGTGTGTCTACCTGTGTGGACAAATTAAAGGTTATTTACCAAGCCATTTGCCACCCAAATTCACACATACACTCACATCAATTCAAAAGCACAAAACATAACATACTTAGGCAACCAAAACATCCACAATTATAACCAACACATGCCAATACAATATCAAACCACATCTCAAAGACATAGGCACATGCATAATCATATGATCAATATAAGCCATCATTCATGGCTATACAAAAATTGGGCCATGACCATTATAAGCTAACACATTTGGCCACATTAACAATGACATAATTAATCAATAGACCAAGTCTCTATACATGCTATAAACTTAAAATACTTGCATTCACTTATACCCAAATGATAACTTGATAGTGTGATAGCATCTCTGGCGAACTCCAACCCGAGCTAGCTAAATTAACCTATAAGAGATAGGAAAGAAAGGGGAGTAAGCAATAAAGCTTAGTAAGTTCATATGCAAAAAAAAAACAACTATTTACATTCATTTACTTTATTCATCCATAAGAATACTATTATTACAATTTGTATTAAATCTCAAGATTACCACTTATTCATTCATACCACTTATTCATTCATAGTGCTTACTCTTTTAACTTATAAACACCATTTACATGCCTTGGCATTAGCCTAGCCACCACAGTCTCCTCATTATAACACATCACATTATTTAACAAGTTATTTCCATCCTCTTAATCACATGCACATTATTTATGAGTAATCATAATTTCAACATATAGTTCAACCACCTTTCACTTGTCTAAGCTCGTACCTTACTATATTCTCATAATGACTTTATTCGGCAATTATGCATGTCTTTCTTTTTCCTCATATCTAATGAAACACAATTTAAATAAATAAACCGTACTATATCACAATTCAATTAGGCTCATAAGCCTATCACATGATCATTATCAAATCTTATCATGTATCCATTCATCTTAAGTGTAAATCAATATTCATAAGGTTATCGATATTTATCAAATTTAACTTACTCGAATATATTCTTACCGAATGTTCACCACAGACCGAGCTCATTACTCATTAGTTTTTGTACATACTTGTACCATATTGTAACATATTTATACCTTTTTCATCTCATCATTGATATACCTGTTGAATCATTTGGAATACTAAAAGATACTCAGAAAGTCTTGTACATAAGTGCCTGATACGTAGCCAAAGCTACCTCATATCTCATAACACATGAAGACTCATTCTCGAGCTACTCATGGGTCTGCTCACACAAGCTGTCAGTCAAGACGTAGCTACACAGGCTACTCACACAAGTTGTCAGGTATCCGCAACACATGCTGGACTACCCAGCCACCGGTAGGACGTACAAGACCAGCACCCAGAACCACATAAACATATATCACATATCTCATGAGCTCATAAATCACAGGGTTCCCAGTGACATGTCACTCGTATCCTATTCTATTCCTAATGTTCAAACGGGATTTTTCACACTTATCGGAACTTGTCAATTGTATCCATAGAATTAATCATTCATTCCACACATTAACGAAGCATTCAAAATATTTAAAATACAAACATATTAATGCATTATTTACATACGAACTTATCTTGATACCAAAATGGCAAAAAGGGACCTACCCGTCAATTTCTTGTTTTTCCCCCGTTCTAGTTCTGAACCTCATTTTCTTTTATCTATAATATCACATTTAGTCTATTTATTAGTCACATTATTCAATATGATCCAAAAATCACATTATGCTAAAATTACATTTTTATCCCTAAACTTTTACATATTTACATTTTAGTCCTTAGGCTCGTAAAATGAAATGTGTTTAATTTCTTTACTACCATGCATAGCTGAATCATTTTCATGCTTATAGAAGCCCACATTTTCCATTAAATTAGATTTTTAACACATATTTCATAACTTCTACAAATAGGTCCTTTTATGTATTCTCATTGAAAATCACTTAGTAAAAGTCGTTTCTCTAACCATAAATATGAATTTTCTACCATTAAACATAAAAATACACACATATTCATCATGGGTCAAAACCCTAGACTTTAACCCTCTCTCAAATTAGTGGTAGAAATAGATAGATCTTGTTACGAGGATTTCAAAAACGTAAAAATCATTAAAAATAAAGCTAGAAAAGACTTACAATCGAGCTTGGAAGCTTGAAAAACCCTAGCCATGGTTTCTCCATGAAATGTTTTTCCAAGGGGTTGAAGATGGATAAAAATTGGCTTTTAATTTTGTTTTTAATTCATTTTAATAACTAAATGACCAAAATGCCCTTAATGAAAAACTTTGGAAACATGCCTAACCATGTCCATTTTTGTCCAAAAAATTAACCAATGGTCTAATTACCATATAAGGACCTCCAATTTAAAATTTCATAACAATTGGACACCTCTAACATGTAGAACTCAACTTTTGCACTTTTTACAATTTAGTCCTTTTGACTAAATTGAATGCCCAAACGTCAAAATTTTTGAACGAAATTTTCACAAAATCATTCCGTGAAATTGTAGACCATAAAATATAATAAAAATAATCTTTTCCTTTTCAGACTTGTGATCCCGAAACCATTGTTCCTACTAGACCCAAAATCGGCTGTTACATATGATTTTACCAAGAATATAATGTAAGCCCACAAAAAAGGGATAAGGCTAAGACTAAAAATAACATCTTTTCCCAAAAGTGGGACTTGAACCCAAGACCTCAAACACACACTCAAATCACTTAACCATTGAAGCAGACACTTATCTATATCAAAATTCTCAAAACAAAATTAAATAATTTAGGGCGTTACACTAAGTACGATAATCTCTCCAGAAGTGCTATCAACAGAAATCTCCAAGTTCACAGAAATAGAACTAGCTATATAGGAGTGTGTTGATCCTATAACTATCAATGCAAAATACAAAGAAATATGAATAAAAAACATACTGGCGATAACATCTAGCAGCATATATCAGTACAGGCTACCTCGTTTTGTTTAATTACCAAATCTGCCCAGTGCTCTCTAACCTTTCCCTAAACCATTACCACCCTTGGTCGGACTGCGGCCTCTAGGTAGTTACTAAACTGCCCGCTGAGGCTGAACAAATCCTGGAGCTAGAGCTTGCATCTGATCAGAATGCTGTGGACAATGCCTAATGCGATTCTCCATTGACCCAAATCATAGACACATTCCTAACTTCCAACATTCGCCCGTATGGCTCTATCATAATCCCTACATGGCTGAGCCATGGTAGGTGCAACTTGAACATCAACCCTAGAAGACTCATCAGATCTGACCTGTTTCTTATGCCTTTGAGCAGAATTAAAAGGCTCCGAATCCCTCTTATTCTTACCCCTCACACGCTTTCTATTTTCGCGCTCAACATGCTTAATCCCCTCAGCTATTCTCGTTTGTCCATCAAGACGATGAAAGCACATTCCCTCTGCAGAACTATCAGAACCCTTAGATTATCCCTTAATCATTCCTCAAAGTGGATGCACTTTTCATATTCAGTTGACACCATTGCACGAGCATAATGACTCATTCTAAAAAATTCAGCCTCATACTCAGCCACAGTCCTATCTCCTTGGGTAAGACTCATAAACTTGCATTTACGAGCATCCACATAACTTGCCCCTACATATTTACTTTGGAAGGCACTCTTGAAATAATCCCAAGTAATCTGATCTGATTGAGTACCCTCCTCAACTGTTAACCACCATTGATATGCCTCATCGCTAAACAAAGATACTGTACCCTTTAATTTCTGTTCAAGGGTGCAATCAATATTATTCACCAATATCTAAGTGGCCTCCAACCAGTATTCAGCCATAGATGGGGAGATTCCTATAACTCCCCAAAACAATTCAGTGCCATTGGACCGGATTTGTTCAGTTATCGACCCACGGCTCCCAGAACTAGAATTAGGCCCAATGACCCTGTCCAAAACTCTCAGCATGGCTTGAGACAATACGTCATCCCCAAACAAGCGACTTTGAGACCCGGTCTCAACAGTAGTGTAGCTAGTGTCTCACTTGTATCCAAATTGAGCATACTACTCATCGAGGATGACTCAGCTCAAGCCCCTCTATGGCGTCCGTCACGTCCATGATTACCACAACCACGAGTTCCACATAGCACTCATAGAGTTTTATGTATCAGTTCTGATGTTTCATTAATAGACATTTTATGCTCAAAAATATTATCAGAAGAATTTATAGTGTTTCGTTTCAGTCTAACTATTTTAGAGTAATTCTAATGGTTTCAAACTTTTCTAAACTAAGAGTTTAACTAAGTCAGAAGTACTTACAGAATCAGCGTCGGAGACTCAGTATTTCACAGTTTTTTTTCAAATTAATGAAAAAATATACTTTACTCAGAAAATAATTTTCACAAGAATTTTGAACCCTAAATTTCACAACCCGAGTTTTGCAACCTGACTCTGATACCACTAAATGAATACCCCAAACCCAGCTTAGACGTTATGGCCAAATCCAGAGTGATTACGTAAAATGGTTGAAAAATTAGCTTTCCAAAAATGTTGAAAAACATCGCATTTTATGTTACTAAAAAAAACTCCAATTTAGTAGAAATTATTTTTAATTAGTTTTTTAGTTGAAACCATGTTCAATTACGTTTTCTGGAAAAAAAAATAGTTACTTTGCATTGGAATCACTTAGTTGTCATTCTTCTGGAAAACTAGATTTGTTGTTCCAATATTAATCGATTTACGGAAAACCGATATTTTTAGAAAATGTGTTTAAACGACTATCATGCGTAAATAAAAAAATAAGTTAAAAAACCATAATAGACCCAAGAGTCCAAAATTACAAAAAGCACCTTAACCCAAAATAGGATAATAATGGAAATAATATAATTAAATGATATGGTGTTATGTTTGAGCTTCCGTCGCACCGGCCCTACTAAGTCTGAGGAGTACCTGATAAAATTAGTCAGACAGAAAATGAGTTTTCGAAATTCAGTGTGTAATGAATTACTTGAAACAATTAATGCATATCAGACAGACAAATTTATCAAGAACAAATTTATAACAGAACAAAACAGATACAACATATAATCCTACCCCCAACCGCTACACACCGTCTCTGACCATCCCAACATACCATATAGGTATAAAAAACCCATACATTCCTTCACACCACTTAGTGTTAATAGGACACTTTACAGAATAGTTGTAGCTGAGCTGCCGAATCATTAGGGGAACTGTCGCCATTTTACAGAAACACTTCCTCTACATGTTAATATAGCCCCTCCTAGATGCAAATACAAAATAGATATAGAGTTTAATCAACATGTGACATTTCAGTTATACGAATAGATATCAAAATTCATGCAAATAGTTGGCTAGATTTCATATTTTACAACACATTTAATCACATGCCGACCATACAAAAAGTCCATGGTCGATTGGAACAACATATACAACCATAGGAAAAAAAATAAGATTTTTGGGCCCACCCATCCTTGTGGCCCACACGGCCCAAGTGGCCAGCCCGTGTGGCCCACACGACCTCACACGCACCCATGTGGTCCACACGGCCCAAATAGACCAGACTGTGTGTCACACATGGTCTATCACATGACCATGTGTCTGGCATCGACAACGAACTTTTTCGGCTTTCGTCGGTTACTACTTTTTCATATTTTTGATACATACCTGGTCTAATTTTGATGTAATTCAAAGGATGAGAATCCCAATACCTATAAACATAAAAACTTAATGAATTAATCCTTAAGAACACTTCGATTATGAAAGTAAAGTCCTCGATATTCGTAATATATAAAATATTCGAACAACCACAACTATACTAAATTGGCAGAATCATTTACCCTCGAGAACAACAACCCATAGCAATTACACTGTTGGAAGAACACTCACAATCTCACAAATCTCCCCTAATTGATCATTAACAATGAAAAAATATAGTCAAATATCTCTTTACTTATAACGAATAATACAAAATCCCCAACCTACTCATCAATTTCAAAACCAAGACTTCACCCACCCTGAATACTTTTCGAATCAAATAACAAAATGGAATTGAACGAAAAAGATTTCCAAGTAGAACTGAATGGACGGAAAGGCAACAAGTAGAATCCAAAATAAACCTTAAAACTTTTTTTGAAAAGAAAGAAAATAGAAACGAAGTGTGAAAGAATAAGAAAAATAGAACGAAAGAAGGAACGTGGGGAAAAAGAAGCTGATTTCTAGGGTAACCAAAATAAAAATAAAATAAATTAAGATAATCTAAACTAAAACAACATAAAATTGAATTTTTAAAACAAAATTAAATCCTAACAACTACTTTTATCACTTACAACTTAAATCATATTCTATCCAACCTCCAACAGATTTTTTTCTTTTGAAGAGTTTAATTAAAAAGCAAACTCATCCACAAATTAATAAAAAAAATAAAAAAAATATATCCCCTACTTACGAAGGGGTTCGAACACCCGACCTCGAACGCCAACTCAGAACACTTAACAACTAAGGCAGGTACTTAGTTATGACTAAATTTAACAAATCAAAACTTAAGATTTTAAGGACGTTACAATGTGGGCCGAAAATCAAAATCTCTCCCTAGGGCTGTAAACGTCATTTGTATCGAACGTAGGCCGTGGGGTTCGTTTTACTTTAAACAAGCTATAAAAATTATTTTTTGATAGTCTGTTGATGTATAATCCGTTATCTGTACGTATGTCTGATATGATATAAGCTAATAAGCATGATCTGTTAGCGTATAATGTGCTTTTGTGTGGGATGTGTTTAAGGTATGTGATTTATTCAGGTATGATCTGTGCTTCTTTAATTTTAATGATGCGTTTATGAGTTACCTTGTTGGTTGTGAACATGTGATATTTGAATAAGTTGTGTTTGATACTGATTCTGATAAGTAACTATACATGTGACTTCATGAAAAATTTGTTATGATTCATTAAGATTTGATTAATTTGTTCTGCAAAGCATGGATTTCCATGCCTTCTATTTCTATTATTGTACGACAACATGTCCTACATGCTTATCATTCTGATTCTAAATATGCATGTCATGACACATTGCATGGGGTTTGGGACGATGTGAAAGGAGAAAATTTCTGGCAGTTCAATGATTTGCATTATCTGGTGGTTTATCCACAATTCTTTCTAGCAGCTTGTCTGGCTTGACCACAATTATGGTAACTTAACCACATACATCTGTTCTGGCAGCTTGGCTATAACATAGTGGCTTGACCACATATATTTGATATGATAGTTTTAACTGCAATTCTGGTGGCACTGTCCATAATTATTTGTTTGTGTAATTTGGTTGGATAAGTTATGGAGAACTCTATTTTGGTGTGTAGCGGAGTTCGGTGGGATGTTTTCTGATAAATTTTCATTCTAATTTTTGAAAAACACTGCATTATCATAACCATACATCTTCTGTTCTGTTATACGATCGTTATAAAAATCTCTCTGATTGTTATATGATTGTTATGAAATTATCTAAGTTCTTCTAATTTGTATATTGTGTTTTGTTTGATCTCTATTTGAATTCAGTTATACACTGAGCTTCATAATTCACCCTTTTGCTTTATATTTATCTGTTCAGATAAACCTCTGACTTAGGACTGGACGACGTGTGAGAGCTTAGATTATTTTTGCACTTAATGTTAAGTATAGTGAATTTCGTAATTATTTGTTTTGATCTTTTGGGGTTTGTAATCTGTTTCTGAACTCGTTATGGGTTTTTCCTTAATTTGTCAATAATTAATATTTGCTAATGTGAGATTGCAAAATCACTTAAGTCAACAAAACAAATTTCTATTTTCAAAACTAAAACTCCGAAAATGGTTTTCCACTACAAATTAAATAAGTTCTTAACTGCTTTCTGAAAGTGGACTAATAGTTTTATAATGACTATTTGCGAAAGTCATATTTTCTAAATACTTACTGAAATAATTTTTCCTAACGAGTAGATGTAATTTCTCTATCTTCAGTTATAACTTCTAGGCCGGGTTTGGGGGGTTAAGCCCACAATTTCGGTTTTCACTATTTTGGTGAATTCATCCATATTCTAAGAAGTTTCAGTTCTCTCACTCTATTATGGTATTGTACTTATTCTATTTATATTTGTTTGTACATTGAGAACAATGTACATCTTAAGTGTGAGGAGGTTGTTATATGTTTATGTGATAAAATCAATAACTTGTTGTTTAAGTAATTTTCTCACATCTATCATTGGAGTTAATTTCTTTTAATTTAAAGTTTGTATTGATTCTGTTTTGGAATATTTTTTGGATTTTTTTGAATTGTGTGATTTATACTTTGAAACACAAGAGAGTCAAACATGATAAGTTTTTTTCATGTTTTAGGTTGTCTCCCTAAACTAAAGAATTATTTTGAAACTTTAAATTTGCAAGTTTGACATCAAAACCATAATTTTTTGTGAGCTTTTGAGCTTATAAAGCATATCTTTTTTGTGTTAATTTTATTTTTGGTTTTGAGTATGTCAATTTGATTTGTTATTTTAGAACTTTCTTCGATTATGCATGTCGAGAACACAGTATTGATTTGATATATTGAGATGATAGAGGCACTTAGGTTTTGTAGCACCCCGTACCCGAGTCCGTCGCCGGAGTCGGACACGAGGGGTTTGCAGACTTATATCACTTCTTTGCACAATCCATTTTAAAAATTTCCAGGCAGTTGGCTAACTGCGTCACTGTCACCTTAAAAATCATATCTTGAGTTTCACAACTCAAAATCAGTTTCATAAATTTTCCCTGAAACTAGACTCATATTCCCATCTACATATTTTTTTCTAAAATTTTTGGTCAGGCCAATTAGTACAGTTTATTAGTCAAAGTCTCCCATGTTACAGGGATCGACTACACTGACCTTTGCAAATTACGACTTGGATATCTCCCTGCACAGAGCTTCAATACTGATGCCGTTTGTTTCTATAGAAACTAGACTCAGAGAGGAATCTATACATATATGGCATGACTCCTAATTATCTCTGGTTAATTTATAATGAATTTCCAAAGTCGGAACAGGGAATCCAGAAACCGTTCTGGCCCTGTCTCACGAGAACCTGAATATCTCTTAACATACTGTCCATATGATTGTTTCGTTACTTTCCTGTGAAAATAGATTCATCAAGGTTCGTTTACATAATTTATTCACTATTTAATTCCATTCCTACTATTTTTAGTGATTTTCTAAATCTACATCACTGCTGCTGTCAGCATCTGCCTTTAAGGTAGACTTTACCTATTTCATAGTTTCCATGATTCAACTAGCCCTTTTAGCATAAATAGCACAAATTATGATAGTGATTAACCATTCCCATGGCCAATCCTTGTTAAGCATATCCACACCTCTCAATAACCATATCCATACCAAATGATTTTAACATTATGCTCAAACATATATAAGCAATTTTCGCATGGCTATCCAAAATTATACAAATCCAAAGGGTCCATGACCCACAACAAAAAGGGTAGTCCTATACATGCCATTTCGAAGTTCAACCAAAATTGTACCAAAAGGGGGGGCTTTGATAGTGTGGCCGACTTCGACTTCAAAATCCCGAGTCCGATAGCTGGAGAACCAAAATCTATAAAACAGAGAATCAAAGAGACGGAGTAAGCAATTTATGCTTAGTAAGTTTTGAGCAAGGGATTCCAGCACAACAAAAGTATAGCATTCATGTAGCTAAACGGATAATTTCATATGCACAATTTTTCAATATCATACTTACTTCACATTACCAACCCTTTTATTCATACACAAAGATCAACTTAGCCAAAGGCCGGTAGCTCATTTATCAACTGAGCGAATACTTATTTGTAAGGGCTCAACTAATTCAAAGCACATACGAAACATACCTTAATGTTGGGATGTTTCAAGCGTATTAACTGAAATTTTTACAGCAAGATCATTCATTCCCAAATCACGTACCTTCGGAATTTAACCGGATATAGCTACTCGTTCAAATGCCTTCGGGACATAGCCCGGTTATAGTAACTCGCACAAATGCCTTCGGGCTTAGCCCGGAATTAGTATCTCGCACAAATGCCTTCGGATCTTAGTCCGGATATGGTCACTTAGCACAAAGCCTTCGGGACTTAGCCCGGACATCATTCAAATAACCATGCACATTTAACAATAAATCATGGCACATTCGTATTTCGTTTTCGTTAGCAAAACTCAAACACAAGACACTTATCATTCTTGCAATTTCGGCTCAATAGCCACACACAAAGAGCATGATTTTGATTTGCTTAAAACATGATCTAACCAAATCATAATTTAAGCTCTATTACTCAAGAACTTACCTCGGATGTTGTCGAATGATTCCGATAGCTATTCGACCACTTTTTCCTTCCCTTTATCGGATTTAGATCCCCTTTGCTCTTGAGCTTAATTAGACAAATAAATTGATTTAATCATTTGAGCATCGAAAAGAGGAACACAAGGCACTTAGCCCATATTTATACATTAGACATTAAAGTCACATACATGTGAAATCATGCATCAACTCAACATATTATCCCACACTCCTTTTAGCCGATTGTCTAAGCCAAGATAAAAGCATCAATATGCTTGCCTCTAACCGAATACATGCAACGCCAATCCATCTCATGTGGCCGAATATGCATGTCTACGTTGAGGCCAATTATATACTTAGTACCACATATAAATGACATACATTTTACTAACTAATGCATTACATATTATAACTCAATATGCATCCATCATTTACTCCATAACTAAACCACCACCATATATAAACATATACCTTGGGATGATATATATATGTATCATACCAATACACCATGTGCAAATATATATATATGCAAGAGCCGAATCACAAGGCTGATTATAGCCATCTCATATTTTTTTTCATCCTATACCCGAATGCACAAGTACATTATAATAGCTTCCAACTTAATTCATCATAAATTTCCCTTTTTTTGTTTTCATGGCCGAATGCTCCTTCTACACCATTTACCTTCACAAAGCATGAATTTCATCATCCAACTTACAAGCTTACAATCTCATGAAGTTTAACCTCATAGTACCTATCAAACTCTCACTCATTAGCTTCTATCATAAACCTCCAACAACACCAACTAAACATATACTTCGTGGGTCTATGGTAGAACCAAGAAAGGAACTCATAGATATCAAGATGTAAGCAACTACCATTATTAATCTAAGTTTAGCATGAAACACAATCATCACCCTTATTAATCTTTTATAGCCGAAAACCATACTCACCCCCAAAATCAAAATTTTAACATGGTTTACAAAAATCACTTGATAACTCACTCAATATCAACTAAAATTTCAAAAGCTAGTACAAACTTCCTTACCTTAATAGTGACCTAAGATGACCGATTGCTTCACTCCCTTTTTCTTCCTTTCAATTCGGCCAAGAAGAACCAAAGAACACAACTTGTTTTTCTTTCTTCCTTAGAACATTCGGCCAAGAGAAATGAAGAAAGATGGACACTTTTTTTTTGTTTTGTTTCTTACATTCACGGCAATGGGGAGGGGAAGAACAATCACACACATTCTTTCCTTTTTCCATTTCTTTATTACCCATACTCCTTATTTTATTGTTCCTAACATACATCACTAACAAAACATGTTTGTGACATGTTTCCACTCATAGCATGGCCGGCCACTAGCTCAAATATTGGGCAATTTGACATGCAAACCCACCATTTCTATAACATGCATTAATAAGCCACTTTACATTTTCCTAGCACATTTCTAAATTTTTTCACATAAGTCCCATTTACTAAAATTCACCTACAAATAAACAAAATTCAAATATGAAATTTTCACACATGCATATATACATACAATAAGCATCAAATATGACAGCTAATTATTTTTATGACTCGGTTTAGCGGTCCCGAAACCACTTCCCGACTAGGGTCAATTTTGGGCTGTCACAGGTTTTACCCCTATTAACCTTTAACCAGCTTACCTATTGCATTATCTCTTAGTAAAACCCCATTGATCCTAACATATTTTTTTTCTAATCCAATTTTATTAACCCGTAACCCATATCTATGATTGTAAAATTATCTTCTTTATTGACTCCTTTTTTTGTTGATAATTGATTTGGTTAGTTACCTAACTATGTTTCATCACATCACTTGTATTGTTGAACTTTACTTTGCTAAAAAAAAAAAGAAGAATAAAAAAAGAAATAAATTGAAATAAAAAATAAACAAAAAAAATTGATTGAGCTTGAATTGGTAGTTTCATATTGTGTTGATAACCTCATTTTCATTCTTTATTTCTTGTTGATGTAATTTTTTTAATTCAACATTTGATTTTTTCTAGTTTAGTAACTTATCAACTCGATCTCGATTGTAACCAACTTTTTTTTTGACATTTTTCATACTCTTAACCTAAGCCCCATTACAACCTTGTAATGACCTCTTGATTGGTATGTTATCTCATTTACATAGTGGTGGAGATTTGATTTCCAAACAAGCTTATGGTAATGACATTTCTCATTTGACTATTGAGTGCATATTACTTGAACCTTAAATACTTTGAGTGCTTTGAGTGAATCTTTAGTAAGGATGTTATTTCTTGTTAAGTTTGAATTTCAAATAATTATTGAGATAGTGGAGATGCCTAATGATTTAAAGCTTAAAATTCTCTACTTGGTTTTCTTGTGTTGTTTAGTATCATTTTAGTATGAATTTCCAATGCATGAATATTTGTAAAATCTTAAGACATTATCGGTAGAAACAATAAACTAAGGGAGGTTAACTTGATTATGGGTTGAAGATTTTGCTTGAGGACAAACAAACGCTTAAATGTGGGGATATTTGATAAGTGTTAAAAGTAACATGTTTTAATCTCATTGTTAATGCATTTTTGGGTGATTATTCAATGTAAATTATATGTGATTAATTCTTGGTTTAATATTTTTAGACTATTGATCCATGTTTGATGTGCTTAAATTAAAGGAGAAATAGACCTTGTTTAAGAGTAGATATTGAGTGGAGTTGCATGCAATCCTAGAAAAAGGACGACATAAATCTACCGAATTAAAGTCAAATCTAATAAGGGAATCCATAGATTGTGTTAATGCGATAATAGGAGTTTTAATTAGAAAGAGATTTCAATTAATCAACCTAGAGTCAGTTGCGCTTACTCTCGAAAGAGGTATTAACATAATTTAGAGATTTCTACAGATCAAGATACTAAGTAAAGAAATTGTGTAATTTAGATTGATAATGACAGATGAAATCTAAGTGGGTTTTTTCATGGGTATTGTTTCGTTTCTTGGTTGTTAATTGTTTATTGTCTTGATTTGTTTGTTGTCACATTCGAAGTTAATTAATTTAGTTAATTTTAGTTTTAATCAATCACTCAAATTTAACGGTTAAATAATAGAAAGTTAGTAATTACTAGCACTTTTAGTCTTCGTGGAAATGATATCTTTGCTCAACGTAGCTATACTATTAATTGATAGGTGCACTTGCATTAATTAGATTTTTAGTTGGTTTCGCGACACATCATAAATCTATTTCTTATTCTATATTCTTATTAATAAAAACTTGTTTTGATTTATTATTAACTTCAGATAAAATATCTTTAGATTGTTATTCAAATCGAACTCAGATACTTCTCCTAAATTATTTTTTTTGTTGTTCTATTTTATTAACATTATTATATAACTTATGAAAATATATAGAAGTAATATCTATTAAACTATTAAAACCTTTACTGATTGATGAAATATTATTTTCGTTTTTAGAGCCAATATGCATAGTATGATTGCAACTTTTTTCCTTATATAAACAACCGATTTCTTCCATAAAATTTATCTTAGGTACCTTGATGTATGCGTGATAAGTTTTATATTTATAATTGATCATACTTGAAAACTAACTATTATCACGATGAAGGCAAGCACACCTATCGAATAGTAGTATAGTTTATAGCAAGATCAGAATGTCGAACCCACAAGAACTAAAAGTACTAGTATTAACTTTATTTTTATTATCTAGCCTAAAAATAAGGGGATTTAATTTATCTAAACTAATTAACTAAACTAAGAATGCACAGGAAGAAGGTTGGGGAAGTACTTTTGGGAAAACTGATTAATTTGGACAATACCCAAGGAAAAATCCACCTAGACTTCACTTGTTACTTGACTCTGAACCAGACGATTTATTCACTTAAATCGATCTGTAGAAATCCCTAAGTTATATTATTATCTCTCTCGATACTAACAACGTCTAACCCTAGGTTGATTAATTGAAATCTTTTTCTAATTAAAACCCCTAGTGTTACATCAACTCGATCTATAGATTCCCTTATTAGGTTTGACCCTAATCCGGCAGATTTATGTCGCCCTATATCTAGGGGTGCAATCAACTCCGCTTAATTATGCTAGATCTACTCTTAGACAGTGACTTTTGCTCCTCTGAATAAGCACATCAAAACTTGAATTAATATCCTGGAATATTAAAACAAGAATTAAGAACACATAATTAAGAATAAATCAAGTATTTATCATATAATTCAGAACATAATAACAAGATCCGTCTTAGGTTTCATTCCTCTTAGGTATTTAGGGGACTTAGTTCATAAGTGTAAAAGGAAACATCTTAGAAGAATAATAATAACAAAACATAAAGAAAACCCAAAAACCTCTAAAGGAAATTGAAGGGAGATCTTTAGTCTTGAAGGAGAATCTGGCTTCTGAGATGGATCAATCGGCTTTCTTCGAGTAATTCCTTGCCTCCTACTCCACGTGTCTCTTAGGTGCCTCATTTGGTGTTTATATAGACTTTAGAATGCTTTAAAACCCTCAAAAGTGTCCTTTTTTTAGTAGAACTAGACTTGGGCTCGACAGGGACACGCCCGTGTGAGGTGGCTTAGGCCGTGTTGCAATCTGTTAAATAGACATGGGCATGTGAACTACCCGTGTGAGGAAGTCCAGGCCGTGTTGATTTCCCACGTTGACTCATTTTCTCCATTTTTGGCCCGTTTCTCGCTCTTTTTACTCTCCTATGCTCACCTAAGTATAAAACATGAAATTAAAGGATTAGGAGCATCGAAGTCCACAAATCTAATGATAATTCATCCTAAAATATGCTAAGCATGGGATAAAAATATGTATAAATTACGACTTATCAAATACCCCACACTTAAGCGTTTGCTTGTCCTCAAGCAAAATCCTCAACTCACAATCAAAATAAATTCTTCTCAACTTATAATTCTCATCAATAGTATCTCAAAATAATCCATAAGTAATCATACATTGAAAATTCAACCCGAAGAACATCAAAGTTTCAAACATTCCATGTTGAGCATTTTATCACGAAAACATAAGTGTCTCCCATCATCTAAATAATCACCTTTGATTCAAAATATCACATAGTTTCACATCCTCACTAAAGATTCACTCAACTCACTCGAGGTGTTTAAGGACAAGAAATTAGCACTCAACAGTCAATATGAAAAGTTATTACCATAGGCTTGCTTGAAAATCAAATCTCCACCACTATATATTGAGATAATACATCAATCAAAAGGTCTTAAAGGGTGGTAACGTGGCTTTGGTTAGGGGGTATGGTCACAAGCTGAAAGAAAAGGTTAGAATCAAGATTGAATTGAAAAATCACCTAACTAGAAAAAATACTAAAATTGAAAAATTACATTCCTAATTAGATCCTAGAATTGAGCTTTTCTTCATGGAATATGGAATTAAATACTTAAGCTCAAAAACAAAAAATTACTACTAATATGTATGTATGTATTTTTTTTTAAGAACAAATCAAAATAACATAGAACTTTGCTAACTATCAAAAATAAAACATAGCTAGGCAATTTATTCAGATCAAATCTCGACAAAAATAGGGATCAAATGAAGGGATTTCAATAATGGGTTATGGGTTAATATTGAGGGTAAATCAATGAATGACTTGTTAGGCTCAAGGGGGTTCACTAAGGGTTAATTATGAGGGTATACTTTTATGGAGTAAGTGGGTTAAACCTAAGTGCCTTTATCATCTCGACATATCAAATCAAATGGTGTGGTCTTGACATGCATAATCAAAGCAAGTTCTAGAATATCAAATCAATATGGACGCACTCATAGCAACAATAAAAGTGAGCATGAAAGAAATAATATATGCTCTAAAGGCTCAAGATCTCACAAAAATTATGGGTATTTGATGTCAAACCTGTAAATTCAAAACTTCAAGATAATACCTCAATTCAGGGAAACAACCTAGCAATTTTAATTTTCAAAAATTTCAACTTGTCATATTTGATTCCCTAATGTCTTAAAGTTTAAAAAATCAATGCACATTTACTTATGATTTAATTCAAAACATATCGATAAAAATCATGGGTCAATCAAAATTTATTCTAATAATGATATGAGAGTATTGTTTGAGACAAGATAAAAATTCAGGGGTTTTCTGGTAATGGTATAAATAATCCCCCCACACTTAAGATGTACATTGTCCTCAATGTACAAAGATTTATAATAGTGATATAAAGATAATATCAAAAGAGAGTGAGAGAAGTGAAACTGCAATGAAATTGTGGATGAAATCCCTGGATTAGTGAGAGCGAGAATTGAAGATAAAGCTGAAGGAAATGCATGATTCTGAGGGATAAATGAGAAGACACCACTGTGAAAGAGAATTAAGGGAATAATTCGATAATAATCATAAAGATAAGCAGAGTTTAAAAATATAAACATGAGTCTTCAAAAATAAATAGAAATAAAAGTAAAAATAAAAATAATATGAGTTTATAAAGAGGCACGGCAGTGTGGCTTGCGTCCAGCCCGTGTTTATCGCAAAAGGAGAAATCGTCACACGGCCTAAGGACACGACCATGTGTCTAAGCCGTGTGGTCACATGGTCGTATCGCACGACCACGTGCGATGTGGTTCGCTTCTCCAACGCTCATGTAAATATGCGCACGCCCGTGTTCTTTTGACATTCTCGACCACGGGTGGTGGGCACGGGTGTGTGGCACGCCCGTGTTAATTTGGAAGGATTGCCCACGGCCGTGACAACATATCGAATCCCGTGTTTTGAGAAAAAATTTACTCTGTTTTCACACGGTCGTATAGCACAACCGTGTCGCTGCCCATGGTAAGAGCACGGCCTAAAGCACGCCCGTGGGCTAGGCTGTGTTCATCCCTGTCAAATGTCAAAATTTTCTACAGTTAAACTATGAACGGTTAAAGAAAAGTTAAACCCTATTTAGTAAGGTTAGTGCTTGGGTTGCCTCCCAAGAAGCGCTTATTTATAGTCTAAGCTAGACTTACCTCTCTACTGCGTAGTCATGGTGGGGTGAGGAGTTTACACTCCTCATTCCTGCTGTCAAATTTTATCAAAATAAGGTTTTAGATGAGTATTATTTACCTTAAATGTGCCGAATTTGGAATGAGTGACCTCGACTGTACCATATGGGAAAATGTTATGTACCGTAAAAGGGATTGCTCTATTAGGTTCAGAGTGGTAATGCGAGGGTCTACTGCATCTAATAGTCCTTTGTCTCCAACCTTAAGTTGATTTGGTGAAACATTGAGTCTGTCATGGCGTGGTTTTGGTTTATCGTGTGTTCTCAGTTTCTGTGCACGCCATTCATCTAGTTCCTCGATTTGTAGCCTTCACTCTTCATAGATAGGTCATTTGTTGTTACTTGAACATGGCTCGTGTATGCTCCTCAAACGTGTTTCCTACAAAGAAAGTTGCATCACATGATCAGTATTAGTAGAATGATTTATACAACCACCCTCGATATTCGATGTGTTACTCGAATTACGAGCTTGAACAGTGATTGTTTCATCACCCACACGAAGTGTGAGTTCACTTCTACCAACATCAATAATAGTTCTAGCAGTTGCTAAAAAGGGTCATCCTAAAATTAAAGGCACGTCATCATCCTCTTCTATGTCTAGAACAACAAAATCAATGGGAAATATAAATTTGTCAATTTTAAGAAGTACATCTTCAATAATACCCTTAGGAAATCTAATTGTTTTATCTGCAAATTGAATGCTCATCCTAGTTTGTTTGGGTTTCCTAAGACCTAGTTGTTTAAACATTTTATAGGGCATGACATTAATACTAGTCCCTAAATCAGCCAAAGCATTGTTAACGTTTAAACTACCAATTAAACAAGGAATCGTAAAACTCCCTAGATCGTTCAGCTTGTTGGGTAGCTTATTCTGTATAATGGCTGAGCAAACTACGTTCAACTCTACATGCGGCGCCTTATCCAACTTCCGCTTATTTGCTAAAAGCTTCTTTAAAAATTTAACTGCATTCGGCATCTATGAAAGAGCTTCAATAAACGATAATTTAATATGTAATTTCTTTAATAATTTAAGGAATTTACCAAACTGTTCATCCGTGTGGTCTTTCCTTGTCGCACTGGGGTATGGCACACGAGGTTTGTACTCTCTACTTACCAGTTTTTTCTTATTTTGGTCCACCTCACCTTTACCTTTACTTACCACAATTCCTTACCTCGATTCTGGTTCAAGATCAACTAACCCTTCCTTATCTCGAATAGTAATCGTATTGAGTTGTTCCATTTGGTTTGATTCAGTATTACTTGGCAAGCTACCTTGTAGTCGTTCAGAAATCAGTTTGGCGAGTTGGCCTATCTGGGTTTTGAGCCCTTGAATCGAAACTTATTGATTCTTAAGTGTTGTCTCAGTATTCTGAAAATAAGTTTCTGACACCGAGATAAATTTCGTTAGCATCTCCTCAAGGTTCAGTTTCTTTTCCTACTGGTAAGGTGGTTGTTGAAAGCCTGGGGGATGTTGTGGCCTTTGATTTCCTTGGCCACCCCACGAGAAATTGGGATGGCTCTTCTGGCCTGTATTATAAATGTTACTTTATGGGTTATTTTTAGGTCTAGAATTATTATTACCCATATATTGAATTTGTTCCTCCTTGGTGCTAGGGTTGAAAGATTGATATTCTGTGTGCACTCCTCCTCTATTTGCATCGCACCTCATTACTGGATGTACCTGAGTAGAACCATATAAATCGTCAATTTTTTTTATTTAAAAGTTCTACCTAATTAGATAGCATAGTAACTGCGTCGAGGTTGAAAACACCAGCTGCTTTTCTTGGCTTTGTTCTCATGACTTGCCACTGATAGTTATTCAATGACATCTCTTCAATAAATTCGTAAGCCTCTTCAGGTATTTTGTTGTTTAAAGTTCCACCAACTGATGCATCGATAAGTTACCTTGTTGAGGGGTTCACACTGTTGTAAAAAGTTTGAACCTGCAGCCATAGAGGTAACCCATGGTGAGGACACCTTCGTAATAGGTCCTTGTATATTTCCCATGCATCATAGAGTGTTTCTAGATCTATCTACATAAAAGAAGAGATATCATTCCTCAACTTAGCGATTTTGAGCCGGGGAAAATATTTAAGTAAAAATTTTTCGGTCATTTGTTCCCAAGTTGTGATTGACCCTCGTGTTAACGAGTTCAACCACTGTTTAGCTTTGTTCCTCAATGAAAAGGGAAACAACTGAAGGCAAATGGCATCGTCAGAAACACCATTGATCTTAAAGGTGTCGCAAAGCTTCAGAAAATTTGCCAAATGAGTGTTTGGATCCTCGTCCTGCAAACCATCAAATTGAACAAACTGTTGTATCATTTGAATTGTGTTAGGTTTCAATTCAAAATTATTTGTAGCAATAGCAGGTCTAACTATACTCGATTCGGCTCCTGTTATAGTAGGTTTAGCATAATCATTCATAGTACGAAGAGCAGGATTCTGATTTATTGGATCTACAGCAACCATAGAAGGAAGCTGATTATTCTGATTTTCAGCCATCTCATCGGTTGTATTATGGATATCCTCCTCTTGTCCTTCCTCTATGTTTCTTAGGTTTCGCCTTATTTCTCTTCGGTTTCAGCGAGCTGTGCTTTCAATCTCACTGTTAAAAAGTAATGGTCCTGACGGGTTTCTTCTAGTCAAAAACTATAAAAACCTGTTAGAAGAAAACAAAAGAAAATTTAGTAAAATTAACAAAACTAAGATAAAATTTAAATTGCAATAAAATAAATGGCTAAATTAATAAAAATTAAGCGTTCCTAATATTTTAGTTCCCCAGCAACGGTGCCAAAAACTTAATGTATGCGTGATAAGTTTTATATTTATGATTGATCGTACTTGAAAAATAACTATTATCACGATAAAGGCAAGCGCACATATCGAACAGTAGTATAATTTATAGCAAGACCGGAATGTCGAACCCACAGGAATTAAAAGTACTAGTATTAACTTTATTTTTATAATCTTGCCTAAAAATAAGGGGATTTACTTTATCTAAACTAATTAACTAAACTAAGAATGCACAGGAGGAAAGTTGGGGAAATACTTTTGGGAAAACTAATTGATTTGGACAATACCCAAGGAAAAATCCACCTAGACTTCACTTGTTACTTGACTCTGAACCAGATGATTTATTCACTTGACTCGATCCGTAGAAATTCCTAAGTTATATTATTATCTCTCTCGAGACTAACAACGTCTAACCCTAGGTTGATTAATTGAAATCTTTTTCTAATTAAAACCCCTAGTGTTGCACTAACTCGATCTATAGATTCCCTTATTAGGTTTGACCCTAATTTGGCAGATTTATGTCTCCCTATGTCTAGGGGTGCAATCAACTTCGCTTAATTTATGCTAGATCTACTCTTAGACAATGACTTTTGCTCCTCTGAATAAGCACATGAAAACTTGAATCAATATCCTGGAATATTAAAACAAGAATTAAGAACACATAATTAAGAACAAATCAAGTATTTATCATATAATTTAGAAAATAATAACAAGATCCATCTTAGGTTTCATTCCTCTTAGGTATTTAGGGGACTTGGTTCATAAGTGTAAAAGGAAACATCTCAGAAGAATAATAATAACAAAACATAAAGAAAACCCAAAAACCCTTGAAGGAAATTGAAGGGAGATCTTCAGTCTTGAAGGAGAATTCGGCTTCTGAGATGGATCAATCGGCTTTCTTCGAGTAATTCTTTGCCTCCTACTCCGCGTGTCTCTTAGGTGCCTCATCGGGTGTTTATATAGACTTTAGAATGCTTCAAAACCCTCAAAAGTGACCTTTTCCGAGTAGAATTAGACTTGGGCTCGACAGGGACACACCCGTGTGAGGTGGCTTAGGCCGTGTTACAATTGTTAAATAGACACGGGCGTGTGAACTACCCGTGTGAGGAAGTCCAGGCTGTGTTGATTTCCCATATTGACTCATTTTCTCTGTTTTTGGCCCGTTTCTAGCTCTTTTTACTCTCCTATACTCACCTAAGTATAAAGCATGAAATTAAAGGATTAGGAGCATCGAATTCCACAAATCTGATGATAATTCATCCAAAAATATGCTAAACATGGGATAAAAATATGTATAAATTACGACTTACCATACCTAAAACCGTCAGTTATCTACTAAATTCTCTTACTTTAAAAAGCCAATCTCCTCAACTAGGAAAAAAAGGCAACAATAAGACAAAATAACAGATATATAAGTTTTAAGATAAATAACCATGAAATAAATAGAAGTGAGAATAAAGTATAAAACTTACAATGAACACTACGATACTATTTCACTAGAAATCGTTAACTATAGCTCTAATACCAATTACAGGAAGGAGGAATAGTTGAAAGATTACAGAAGGAAATTAATAGTAAATGAAATATTTACAAAAGATGGAAAGAAAGAACTTAAAGTTTCTGAAAAAACTTGAGAAGTAACTTGAATCAAAGTTCAATAATATTCCAATTACAAGAAGGACAGACGGTTGAAAGGTTACAGAAGGAAACTAATAGTAAAGGAAAGATTTACAAAAGAGGGAAATAAAGAACTTAAAGTTTTATAAAAAAACTTGAGAAGTAACTTGAATAAAACTTGAATCTAACTTCAATGACATCTTTAGGTTCCTACCCCTCCTTTTATAGGAGAGATTCATAGCTCAATTTGAATTCTATTACAGTTCCGTACAATTTCTTGATAAGAATGACATCTTTTTCTTTAGATAAGGATGACATTTTTTGTCCATTTTTAGTTAGTTCCACGTAACTTCCTTTTTTGTCGTTTAATATTGGTAGTGATTTTTTCCACATAACTTGCTCTATCTTATAATTATCCTAATTACAGAAATATTTCTGAAAATTGATAATTTAGTAAACAATAATAAAAAGACCTATTTAAATAATAAAGTCGTAACATTCAAAAGGATGACATCACAGAAGATAAATGATGTTGGGAAGGATGTGCATAATGAAATTGTGCGCCTGGATCAACATTTGTTTTCCATACATATACGGTAATTATTTTGAGAATTGAGGGAAATCTGCATTTTAAATATTCATACCAAAATTTGGCTACTTCCTAAACGATTGAAACCATAAGTAATTTATAATTTTTTTTAAAAAAAGACATTAAAAATTAAATATAAAATTAAAAGAGATTGACCAGTATTCATCCAATACCACGCGATAATGTTAGGTTTACAGTGTGGAAATGAAAAATCATCACTTAAAACAAGATATTTAATTATAATTGCATTAAGAATAAAAATAAACTTAGAAACTAATGTTACATTCTCTAATATTCTATTTGCCTCCACCTATATTATGGTGTACAAAAGAGTTACTAGCAAATAAACTTCGAGAATACAATGAAGCTTAATGACTGTTGACATTTTGTACTGACGGAAACAGTCCACTGAATATTGAGCGAAACAAAAATCAATTTTTATAAAAAATTTCTACAGTAATTCTTTATAAAACAATTTAGGAATATAAAAGATGGTGGAAGAAATAGAAAGGAACTTTATTTTTGTGTTTTTTTGGTATATCCTACAAATAAAATTCCTTTCCTATTTATAGGAAGTCTAATATTCTTCACAGGGACATAACTATCCAAATGGATAGTCATCTCTTTAGCCATGAACATAATTATTCAATAAGTATCTATTTGAATAATTATGACTCTTGTTATTAATTAAGTGGTATAACTTTTGGTGACAAGAAACATAATTGATTATTATGAATAATGACAACTTTTGCATAATAACGAAATGACATTATTTTTAGGATAGTTGTACATTTTCATTTGTAATTATTGAAAAATATATGTTCTAATGTTAAATTGACTAAGAAGCAAATAAAATGTTAGAAAACACAAAAATTAAAATCTGCCAAGCGTAAAAAAGGAAGTAGTCCACATCATAAACCAATTCTGCCAAAAAGCGAGTTTGATTCAATTTTTATCCAAAAATTGAATCTAATACTTCAAGGGCACGAGTTATTTGTGTGATAGAAGAATTCATCACTTCTTATTCGGGTCATTTGGAAGTTTTTTCTTTGATTTTAAAATTTAAGTTTAGATTGCTTCAAGTTGGAATTATTTCAATCTTAAAAATTAATTCATTAAATCAAGCGAACAGATTCATGTTATTGAATTTTTAATTTTTATAGTCAAATGGTTGTTCATATTTAGATCAAAAGCAACACATATTTGGACAAAAATATGTTTTTTTTTAAATAAACATATCATACATGCAGACATATAAGCTCTTTATTTTACTATCCTTTTTAGTTGACATTGCTGAAATAGCTAACATTTATCAAAATGTTGTCTTGATAATTAGAAAAAAAAACAATAATAAAAAAATTTACCTTGTAATTTTAGTACTAATCCTTTTGATGTTTTATTGGCAGTAAAATCGAGCATGTATCATATCCTACCCCAAATGTAATGTATATATATATGGACAATGAAAAGATTTATCTTCCATAGGGAAACAGTGTTTCTTTATTTATACTAAAAGCCATTCCAAAGAGGCCGAACTGATATAAAAGCATCATCAAACATATTTACATTCACTAGTGCATCAAAACGTAACGATAACTTCATCATGTTATGCTTGGATACCAGGAGTTGCATCCGTGTTTGAGTCATTTAGTGTTGGCCGAGTTGCAATCGGTGGAAGATTATTGGGACGCCTGTATGCCGATGGGGTTGTTGGGGTACGCGGTGTTCTTGGAGTTAGGTAAGGTGAAGGGGTGTTCGGGGTTCTTGGGGACAAGTTGACAAACTCTAGCGCTTGTTGTCTCAGTTCTAGTGGGTAATCAGCGACACACACAATCCTTGGCCCAGCACCGGTTGAACATTTGAGTGACACCCTTGGCCCAGCACCGGTTGACCATTTGAATGACAGCTGATGTCCCAATTGGTACGATTTCGTTGCCTTCTTTGAGTTAATCCTTTGCAATATCGCAGTTTTAGGCACCTCAGTTCTCGGACTCTGAAGACCACCAGATAAAGTCCTTTCGTAAGTATTTGTGGTCTCCGGTTGTTTAGTATCATATGATTCTAATGACAGATTCTTCTCTTCTTTGTTGATTTTGGGTTCAGTCGGCACTGAGCTTGCTGAAAATCCAAAAGTACTAACACTACTGCTGGAATTTCCATCATCGTAGCTATCAGAATCATCGGTTGAACGGCGAATCTGAACACAAAATAGATGTAATTCATCATATATCCAAGAAATACCTAACGAATGGCGGCATGATCCAACTGAAAGTGGAATCAGAGGTTTGACGTTCAAGGATCAAAACCAGCAAGCATATGAAATAACCAAGCAGACATTAATTGATGCAATTTGACAAATCCAACAAATGCAGAAGAGGAGATTGAAAGGTCACCTCAACTTTGTCAAGGTTCACTCCGTTCCCCTTCAGAAAGGAAAGAAAACTGTTGAGACTATCATCCGTTGGCCGGTAATGTCCGCTATATGCAGAGATGGACTGAAAAACAAACAAAATCATGTCTCACATACATCGTATAAGTCATCCGGCCATTCAAATGCAACTATCAATATTGGCAGCCCGTAACAAAATCTGAGTACACTACTAAATCCTAAATTGTTACAAACTTATACCTTTAGTATCCCTTTCTCCACCACCAATCTACCAGCAGCTAGCGTTGCTCCACCAGCTAAGAAGCTAGAATGATGGAACATTCTTTTCTTCTTCTGCAAGGTACCGAAAAGACATTAAAGACATTTTTGGGTTTTCATACATCTAGTAAGTATTTAATCTAAAAGTTGCGGTTCAAGCCAGATGGTTTACCTCGCCGGCATACAATTTCTTCGAGGTGCTCATAACAAATATCCATTTAACTTCTTTCGAGCCTTGGAATGTATCAAGGACATTTCTAGTTTGTTTATGGATAATCTTTCCTTCAACAACAATGTACTCATAATGTTCCCTTTCTTGCTGTTTACAACAACAGGGAATTAACAATTTCATTCAATCTTATTTGGAAAAAGAGATTGAATCTAACATATGAGTTTGCATACATACAGGTCCGAGATACTTGATGCATTGTTTTCGAAGCTTTGATCTTGAACATTCTTCGAGATCGACATCTTTGCCATCACCTATATCTAACCTGTAGGAAACAAAATAAGAAAGAAAGAAAAAAGGTGAAATCATTATTTTTGTCCTAGTACTATGCTCAATTTGAAGATTTAGTCCATCTACTTTAATTTGGTCTTCCTACCAATATTAATAGAATGAGAAAAATGTTTGGGGTTTACCAGTAGAAAAATGGTTGACCAGCATCAGTTTTGCACCATTCATCGTAGTAAATATGTAAGTTATGGCCATAACGGTGTCGTGGATCAATCTACAGTTGAAAAAAAGTGTTAGATTCAAAATTATCCAATATATTTTGTTTAATAAAAAGATACAGAAGAGTAAATTACAGCTTCAATCCAATGTTGAAAAGCCAATTTTTGTGCTTTGGCGTCTATGGACAACCCTTCCCCGACCTGACAAAATTCCCAACTTAATTATTTATGAAAATTAACTAAAAAAAAAAGACAGAACATGGAAACTGGGAGGTAAAAGAAAAAAAAAATAAAAAGAAGAAGAAGAAGAAGAAAATGCCTTAGAAGCATTTAAGCCAACGCGATTCCACCTTGAAGCAGCAGTTTCTGGTTTCAAATAATTAAAAAGGGAAATTGTGCTGTGATTAAGCCTTGCATAATTTAAAGCCAGCCACCTGAAAATAATAAAAATATTTACTATTAGTATTAAATAATATATATTTTGAAGACAGACAAAGATTTTATGAAAGAAACTACCAGAGTTCTTCAGCGACAACAGCGGTGTCTGCTAACCTACGCCGTGTCCGGTAACTCCTATACACCTTCTGGACCTTAACGGCGGCGTTGGAATGAGAAGAACCGCCACTGCGCGTCTGATTCGAACCCGGAGAATCTCGGCCGTCGGATAACGGCTCCAGCAGCATTTTCAAACCACCACCATTAACCACCGTCGGGAAATCCGATTCGCTAGCTTGGTTCGGACTATCCACAGATACAAATTCGGATTCCCCAAGTAAGCCGGCGTTCGTAATGTCGGTGGAGGAAATGTTATAAAACGGAGACTTTGACTGGAGATCGAAATTCGAAACAGCTGCTTGACTTTCAATTACTTCCATTGTTTTTCTTGGTAGCCAAATTTGAAGGAGTTTTAGAAAGAGAGAATCTTAGGGTCGTTGGTTTTGGAGAGAATACTTAAAAGAAAAAACCAGAGCCAAGGACTTAGAAAATCGCCGGGAAACCCACTTGTAAATTTGTAAATAGATTCCAGTTGGATTAAGAGTTAGTGAAGTGCGTGTGTGTTACGCGCTGAGGTTGAGAGTGAGATTTTGTGTAACTCGCTCGAGACAAAACAAACTAGTGACCAAGCATACTCAAAAGTAAAATCAATTATGATATATATTTATGGACTGACATTGCTCCGCCTCATAAATCATAAATCTGGCTTTAACAGTCTTTGAGTAAGGATTTTTGTGATTTTGTTATTATTATTATTATTGAATTTTATTAATCTAATTGAAAAAAATTGAGTGCCATAAATCTATTTTAGTTAAACTAAAAAAATATAAAACAAATAAATTCAACATTGATTAAATTTTAAATAAGACTAAAATTATTTCAAAGTAAAATAAGAGTGTGTTCTAAAAATTTGTATAAATATAAGTTCTAAAATTTTATGTAAATAAGCGGTAATTTTTTAAAATTTCTCATTATTTTATTTTATTTTGTTTAATACGGATAATCACATTATAAGATAAAAACTTCAATTTCAAAAATCATTTTCATTTGATTCTAATGTATGTTTTTAAATTTTCATTTTATTAAAAATTATTTATAATTTTTTACAAATACAATGATATCCTTATTGAATACTTTATATTATTTATTTCTAATATAATTCTTTTATAATTACTCTTTGATTTGTAAAACAAGATACTTTATATGGTCCCACCACTTGAGAAGTCGAGATCGCATTGCAACTCGAGGTCCTAGTTGACGGTGATTATATGGTCATGAGTTGTAGTGTAACTAGGGCTTCAAGTTTACAAATGTTGTACTGTCAAAGGATAGAATGTAGTTGGGGGCCCTAGTTGGCAGTGGTTATACGGGCACGGCAACAAGTTTCACCTTATCAAAGGAGGATGCTTTATAAAATCCATGCAGAAGTCTAAGATCATAGTCATAGTGAAAAGCACAAGGGCTTTTCAATATACCCAATTTACTCATTTTCTCCACCAAAGATGCTGAACTCGTTACATTAACCTATAGCAGAGTTGGCGACAATAAGGTTTCCAGCAGGAAGGAGTTGTTGTGTGGTGTACAAAAGATGAAATGCAAATCGGGTCGACAACGGTTGCTTGGTGAAACCCTAATTCTTTTGGGTCCAGCATTAGTTCTTATAATTTTGGTCCCCTTAGGTATTCATTTAGAAAGGATGTCCTTGTTTATAGTAGTACTTTAACAAAGTTTGCCTTTGAATTTTTTCCCTTTTCAAATATTTTTGGAGAAACTTTGTTAGATAAAGCTTTTTCTTTTTCAAGCAACTCAAGTTGCTTTTAATGATCCTCATTGTCACACCTAATTTTCCTTAAGCCAAAAAATTAGGAATAATTAGGGGTCAAATTGAAAGAAACCATAAGTTGGTGGTTTCTATTGAAAAATAGGAAAATTTAGCGGCTAATTTGGACATAGTTAAGTTTCAATTCTAGTTCCATTGGATGAGAACCAACTAGTTTGATAGTGGGAGACAAAATGATTACCAATGGATGATTTTTATAGGGTTGGTAACCGTACATAAAGTGCTATAAATAGCTGAGAAATGAATTCCTAGGTGAATTCTTCTCAATTTTGTTTAATTTTCTTCTCTTCTTCATATTCTTCTTTGTTGCTTCGAAGAAGAGATAATTATAGGAAGCTCTACATGGAGCGATGATCACGGGGTTTGTGTCTGAAAAATGGAGAATCTAGTGAGCTAGAGAATAGAAGCTTTGATGTTCAGAAAAGCTAAGCTGATAAGGCAAAGATGCATCAGGTGAGTTTCTTTACTCCATACATGGGTGTTCTTTGAATGTTATGACTGGTATGATCTTTGTTGTTTGAGAATGCCTTGTATGCATAAGAGTGGGTAGGTATATGAGTATCCATAAGTGTTTCAGTATGCTCGAAATGGTTGTGATACAATATATATGATTTAGCGTACTCCACGTTATTATGTCTATGTGATAATATGCTTGTGACTGCGTGTTTATGAACTGTGGAGTATGGAGGGAAATTGTTGACGGGATAGATGGTTTGAGATAAATGGTTAGGGAAATTGAAAAAATATGTTTTATAAATAGGAATAGAAATTTATTTTTGAATATTGAAAATATATTTTGTACTTATTTTTCTATAATAGAAACATGAAAAATAAAATAAAAAATTCTACATTTACATAGATTCGAATTAGGGTACAAAATTTAATATTTGAAAGTTTTTAAAAAGAATATTTTAGTGTTTATATAGGTTTGAACCAAGATTAATTCATTTAAAGTTAAAAATCCTTGTTTTTGTCATTTTCAATTTTACAAAACATTTTCAGTGAAAACAATGAAAACAACTTATTATTAATTTCTAGTTTCCACATACTTTTATTTTCATTTTTTTAAAATCATTTTTAAAATTTTCAAAATGTTTTCTATTTTAGAAAACAAAAACAAAATTTACCTCTGTTTTTTGAAATCAAATGGAGACTAAGGATTTGGTTTCTGAAAATATTTTCTATTTTCATTTTCAAAAAATAATTTTTATTTTCTTTTTTTTTAAATTGAAAATATGATTAGTAAATAGAAATAAATAAAATTCTTAATAATGAAAACATGAAATTATGTTTGGTTTTGGTAGCTGTTTTTCTCTAACAAAAATAAAATAAAATAAATTTACATTTATATGGATTTGAACTAGGGTACTAGATTTAATATTAGAAAAACATTTGACAAAAAGAATTTTTTGCATTTATATAAGTTTTAACTTGGGTTAATTCATCTTAAGTCAAAAATCCTTACTGTCATCATTTTCACTTTTATAAAACATTTTTAGTGAAAACAATGAAAATAACTTTTTATTGTTTTCTAATTTTCACATATTTTCATTTTTTTTAAAAAAATTTTAATCAAATACATTTTCTTCAATGATTTTCATTTTCCAATAAAACAAAAATACCAAATACAGTCTAAATTTCTTAGTTTTTAATTTGGTTTTTAAAAGTTGGTTTGAAAAACATTACTAAACAAGGGTATAAGTCTTCCTTTTTTAAAAAATAAAAATAAAATTACCTCACTTTTATTTATTTTTAAGTATAAGTAATTTTTTTTAAAAAAAAAATCTCATTAGCATCTTGGTTAAGCAAAATAATGAAAGGATTGAAAAAGGAAATAAAAAATTGAAAAGAAAATAAATTGAATATGCTTAGTAATACAGAAAGTGAGAGAAAAAAATAATAAGAAATTTCGCTTTCTATTCTAATACGCAAAAATAAATTATTTTCAATTTAAATGATAAGAAGAAAGAAAATGAGAGAGACAGATGTCAGATATTTCAAAATTTTGTATTTATCAAAAGTTTTATTTTCTTTCTTTTTATTTTTTAATTCTATCAAGTAATAGATGAAAGTAAAATTATATTTTTTTAAAATTTTTTTTCTTACCAAGCATTCTAATTTAAAATTAATATACTTTTTTATAATTTTTTTTACTCTACCAAGTAAAGCCTAAGTCTAATGTAGTAAAATGATATATAAAAATATTATTTATTTTGACAAACCCATAAGTTTTTTTTTTAACTTTTTTCTATTTCAGATAAAAATTGGTTATAAAATATTTAGTATAAATTTATATTTATGTGATTAAAAACTGTTGTAACGTATCAAGATTAAAAAAAAACTGAAATAGAATATTAATAGTCTAAATAATATCTTAATGAGTGTTTGATTCTTTTCCAAAAGCATATTTTGTTAAAATTAAAAGTTGTAATGAAGAAAAAATCAAAGAATAGAGGTTTGTTTAATTTTTAAAAAATAATGTAAGTTAAAGAAGAGTTTTAATATTAGAGTAGGGAAGTAAAATAGAATATTTAAAAAATTGATATAAATAATAAATAAGGTTTTCATAAAAAATTATAAAAGTTTACATGTGTATATATTCTATTTTTATATATAAAAGATATAAAATGATCATTTACATTAATGAATTATTAATGTTTTAAAATTGAAGCTTTGTCTATTAATCTTCCAAATAAAAAATTAAGAAAAATAAGTATGTGTTATTTTCATAAAAAGAATTATATGCGTTATATGGAAATGAATAAAATTAAATTTATTTCTAATTTAAGTGGGAATTCAGTCTTTTATAATTGATGGCTGATTTTTTACTTCTCATCGTATTTATATACTCCTAAGAAGAAAATAAAATTCTCATCCACACATTTTGTGGTTCACATTAATTAATATGAGACCCCATTCACTTTAATATTTTGGTAGTACTACACATTATTTAGGAGAATAACTACATTTCTCAAGAAAATTTCTAATTGCATTTAAAATATTATTAAGTTTTTATCTAAATTGACATTAATATATGAGAATCTACACCATTGGATCAGTTCATTTACTAACCAATCATTTTACATTTTACAAGTTTTGAAGTATACTTTTCTGTTTTTGTGACACATATTTATCTTAATTAGCAACATAATTGTTTTAATTAATTTATTAATTATTATAAATGAATAAAATTTAGTAATTACTACTTTTTCTTTTTCAGGTAAACCAAATTTAAATAAAGAAGAAATCAAGGGGAACACTTCTAAACTCAAGTCAATAGGCTTATTTCATACAACCTGTACTATGCATTCCACCCTATTCGAAGAAAGGTTAACATCAACCTCAATAATAGAATTCAACATATTTGACAAATTCATAAAATCATAATATGAATCAAAGGATAAAGCCACTCGAGCTACTTTATTTGTCACTTTTTAGTCCAAATAAAAGATAAATTATTAAAACAAGATTGAAGGAAAAGGTTGTAACACCTTGATACCTGACCCGATCGTCAACTCCTAATTATAAGGTATTACATACATTGCTGAAGCAACTACAACCAGATTACATTCATTTAAAAACTGTGAAACATTCAAATATAACTAAAACAAGTGTATAAAATGATATATAATCGTTTTTGGGTCTTATACGAGCTTACGAAAGCTCTTTTGCTAACTCGAGATCAAAATATGACCAATTTGTAAGAATTCAAAAATTTTGGGTTGACGCTATGACACCGGGGGTCCCTTGTCGCGGTGCAACCTACTATTTGGATTACTCGAGATCAAAATATGACCCAACCGTTGCCACATGAACTTTACTCTATTTCTCATTGTGATGTCAGAGGCTCGTCATTGCGACGTGATTCATTGTTTTCACAAGAACCAACTTGGTACAAGTTTGGAAGACCTAAAATCATATTTAAATACATTCCATACTACCATATCAATTCCATTATAAAGCAGTCAAGTCAAATTATGCAAAATTGATACTTCTAAATACTATTAAATTACCAATTTCTAACATCAACTAATCAATCTAACTTATAGCATTCATATTTTCAGAAACCAACCAAAACACATAAATTTTCATAGCCTTTAACTTTAAGGCTCCAAATCAACTTTAGAAACATATTCAAACATGATTTCTAAACATTTACATAAGCTTACAACTTGACAACCTAACCATTTGAGATATTAAACTAAAATACCAATAGGTATATGCCAAAAAACCAAAATGAACCATGATATACAAACTTTGTTGGGTCGAAAACGGTAGTTTGGATGCCGACTTCAAGTCTTGAGGCTACGAGAAATACTTGAATCTGTGCATAGAGAAAACAAACCATACGCTGAGCAATAAAGCTAATTGGTACCTTCATGATTCAAGATAGCATAAACATTTAAAATGATCATGAATAACACCATTACACAATTTAACCCAGTTATAATCTATCAATCTAACAATATCACATCTTAGATACGAAGGAATATATGAATATGGCAAATAACTAATACATTTGTCAATATTTGCAAGAAAATAATATATACATACCATTTGATAATTACCATTTTTCATACCTTATTAGCTAGCGCTATCAAACATATATCACACATCTTTATATGCTATTAACATTATACTAATATTATTTATCTTGTTTTCATACCATTTGAACTTGTTTTTAGAGTCTACCGACTCATTTATACTTATTTTGGTATCATATTATATTTACAATTCTAGTTAAGATGCAATGGAAACTACACTACACCAGATAGCTCGTAGAAGCTTAAACTACAACACACCAGGGCACTGAAGTGCAAGGCCTGAAGGCATTAAATGCATTTTTCATATGCTAATACATCCCTCCACCACACCATATTATACTCAATGATCTACAACAAATGCTAGATCCCGATAAAACTTTTCACGATCTCCATACAAACACATATCTCGTATAACCTCCCAAACCTTGCCTAGACGTTATGGCCGAATCCTGAAAGTTACATTAGCCATTGAAATGGCCAAGCAAATCTGTTTAGGTTCGAAAAATCACAATTTTGACCAATTTAGAAAACTTAGCATGGTTGCCTCGAGTTTATTAAAAACATTGGTTTGTTAGGTCATTTATGATTTAAGTCTAATTTATTAGAAAATCGTGTCATTTGAAAATAACTCAATTGACTCCATCAAAAAACGTTTTAAAAACTTTAAAAAGTGTTGCACTTAATTTTTGTATAGAAATATGTATTTTAAATCAAATTTGGCTGGTTATTAAATTTGTTTGGTTTTTATCCAAATATTTCATGCATGCAAAATCCCAAGTAAAATAACCCATATCACAGTCCATACGTAATAAAATTTATAGTCCCAAAACAAAACCAAAATAATAAATTAAAATTTAAAAACACTTCACTTAGTGAAAAAAACCGATATGAGACCTCTGTATGCCGAGTCCGCTCCTAGTCTTGCGGGTTATTTGTAAGGAGTAAACTAAAGGGTGAACTTAAAAAGCTCAGTGTGAGCCGAAGAAAAAATAAGCATTTTATAAGCACACAATCAGTTAATGGGGCATACAATTTATCATGGCATATCAAACTTTTGTATATGGCATGCTCAATGGTACAGTACAATAGGCCTACCCATCCATCTACTACACACTACAAGTTTCCTAGAACCCGTCATCCAAAAACCAAAATAGGAAGAGTCGAAACTCGATGTGGATAAACCACCAATAACATTATACAATTAAAACTACCAATAATTTGCAGGCAAGCTGCCAATAAGATGCAACAAGTTTTCGGTACTCCTACTCCACAATACTCCAGGGCGTATATATACTATTGAACAATAAGATTGCAGATAAACCGCCAGTACTCCACGGAACTCCTTCGTCACCAATCAATTCTCAAACTCATGCAATGCAATATGACATACCAATCATGTAGCATATCATGCTAATTAGTAACAGTAACAATATCAGTGGCATAACATGCTTTCAGTTTACCAATTTAGTGGCATGCTTATAGTAGCTTATTCATGCATTTAATAACAATATCATAAAATAAAGTTCAGTAAACATATAATCAATAATTACAATCAGCACCCACACAATCATTTAGTCACAATAAAGGCCCTTTAGCATTCAGTCACTACCCTTTTTTTACTTACCTCAATTGACAATCCCTAATCCACCTCAAGGCCATTCGGTCAAACACAAATCAACATGTAATAATTGGTCAACATGCATTATACGTGATTTTTAACAATCATAAACACCCAAAGGTAAGACCCACACCTGATTATGTTAATTCGAACACTATTGCTTTTCCAGAACGTCTATGTCTTAGATCTAACTAGATACAACTCAGATATGTACCTAACAGAGAGATCGAATGTTAAAAATCAGCCCCTTAACACCCATATAGGGTTCGGCCAAAGCATTAAGATTAACTGAGGTTTTCAGATTTAAATTTGAAAATTATCACTTACTCAATTTAGCTTATGATGAAGTTGCGAGTAGATTGCCAAAACTATTGCTGATCTGAATGGTTTTGATTTGGATCTTGAATAAATCAAAACAAAAGAAAAAAAAAGAACTTGCGAGAATCGACCACGACAGAAGCTTGATTCAACCGTACAATACTTAATTAAGAATAGAACGACATAAATCTAAAAGAAAATAAAATAAAAATTCTGCATTTAGGTACTTGCTCAAATTTGTGATAATAAAAAGAAAAACAAAGAGTAGAATAAGAGAATCAAAGGGGCGACAACAATGACATAAAAATTAACAACAAAATTTGGTTATAGGGGTAGAAGATAAGATGAGCAGAAAATAAAATAAGAAATAAGGAGAGTTGATGATTAATGGGGCGGCACAATTGTAGAATTTAGGGATTTTAGGGGTGGCATAGAGAGGAAGAAAAGAGAGAAAATTGAGAGAAACAGAGAGGAAAAAGGGAGGGGACGACAATAGGGAAAGAAGAAAGAGAAAATAAGAGGCTGAATAGAAAAATATAAAATTTATAACTATGTTAAAAATAAAGGGCGACACTGCTAGGGTTCTGGGGCAAAAGTTCAGTAAATAAAAATTTCACTGGAGAGGGGAATCAAACTCAGATCTCAAGAACAACTTCATAAATTTCTAACCATCAAGCCAATTACTCATTCTTATTATAATTTTACAATATTATAAATTAGAATTTCGAGATGTGACATCACGTACAAGTATGCATACGACCCTTTTGGCATGCAAATCGTATCCAAACATTTTACTAAGTTCACATGGACATAAATTATATATATGTAAACATCTCCATACTTGTAATCATCTTGCTTGTGTATTCATTCACTATATTCGATCACATATGCATTTCGTACCTTGTATATTGTTCTATCGCATAATAATTATTTTGCAATTTAGTACATATATTGTTTCTCGTTCAAGTTCACAACCATAGCCTCATTTCATCATCAAACACACATATTACATATTATAAGATATTTTCAATATAATTTTTATATCACATATCATAATTTAAGTATTTCATATAATTTCCTATTTTATTCATATTAGTCCTCTACCTCAATGTTCCATATAAAATTCAATCAAAACATTTCATATTATCATAATTGACTCACCTCATTAATTCAACAATCAATAAACATGCATATAAAATCAAACATTTCTATCCTAAATCATAAAAGTACAAACTAAGTTTCACGCGTCACTCGTCGATGATTTTCACTTTTCCTTTCCCTCTTGAAGAATAATCACAAAACATATCACATTATCAATTTCCAGCCAAATCAAAATTAAATACCAAGTTTCTCATATTTTACAAATTATTCAATTTAGTCCCTAGAACCGGGACAAACATAACTTTCAATTCAAGGCCACGGGTTAGAATTAGATTTCACCAAAACTTATTAAGGAACCTCTATTTTCTATCCCTACCAACAGTTCATGAAAATTTTTCATTTTATTCAATTTGATCCCTAATGTACAAAATTAACAATTAAGCTTTACAATTTAGTCCTTTTCATAAACTAAACTTAATTTCTAACAATTTCAAACCAAATTTTTTCAATTCTCAACAATGGAAACTTTCAAAACTTTAAAAATTTTACAAACTAGTACATGGGTTAACTAATTCAAGCTCCCATGACTTTAAATCTATAAAATTTACAAGAAAAGAACTTGATTGCACTTACCAAGCTGAAAGATTGAAAGCATAAAAATGGTGTTTTCTTTTTTTCTTTTCTTTTTTGGTTGGTTGGAGAAGATGTATCCTTCATCTCTCTTTCCATCGATTTCTATTTATATTATTGTTTCATTTTAACTAAAATAGTTTAATTAAGTTAACCTTAATTATTTAAGCTTAATCACTAATTAAGTTAAGGAAATGGCATCATCCATCACCGCTCACTAACATATACATATATTTAAAAAAGGTCTATATTTTATTTTATTGCTTTGGTTAATTGCTATTTAAGTCCCCAAGCCTTAATCTAATTAAAAATCTATAGCAATTAAGCTTTTACAATTTAGTCCATGAGCCTTAATTAAACACAATTTCGGCTAAATCACTTATCCATTTTTCAATTCAAAAATAAATTAACTCTGTAAATATTCCTATTTAATATTTAAAAACTTGATTTACAGAAATGGGGTACCAAAATCGTACTTTTTCAACACCACTGATAACTGAGTCGTTACAAAGGCAACTGTCAACAAGAATTCCAAACTCCGACATATTTCTGTAATTAATTCTCAAAGCATTCACCACAGTTGGACAATCTGATTCCATAATCTAAGTATCCAAATGATACCCACGAAGCCAGTTCAATGCTTCCATAATCAATATCATCAACCTGAACATCACCACCCCTATTTCCAACTCTGCATCCTCCTCTAGAAGGACAAACGTTGAAATTCAAGGTCCATAGTCAATTGCACCATGCAAAAAATCAAAGTTGCTAATAAGAAAACCTTGACAGGCAAGAAGGATCCTTGCACAAATAGCAGAAAAACCATGTATGTAGGCACAACTTGCATCGTAGAAAGAAAGAGAAGAGCAGACTAGGGTAAGAACATTAAAAACTTGGAAATTAATTTTTTTTAGTAAAGGAATTTAAAAATTTTTTTGAAACCCAACTTTGTAACCAAATACTTTGTAAAAATCTTAAAAAATTGTACAAAGTATTTGGTTACAATGTTCGATTTTCAAATACTCAAATTCCTATTGGAAACCCAACTTTGTATCCAAATACTCAACTTCCTAGTGAAAAAACATAATTTTGTAACCAAATACTCAAAGTCCTAATGGAAATCCAACTTCGTGACCAAATACTCAAATTCCTAGCGAAATAACATAAATTTGTAACCAAATACTCAAATACCTATTAGAAACCCAAATTTGTAAATTCTTTAAAAATGGTTGGTTAAAAATTGTAAAAATCATAAAATTATTTTCTTTTTGGCACTATAAATTTTAAAATTTTTAATTAACATTTCCCTTTACAATTTTTAAAGAATTTTTACAAAGTATTTGGTTACAAAGTTGGGTTTCAAATAGGACTTTAGTTATTGTATTAAGGATTTTGGAGTCCTTCAAGGACATTGTTATTTCCATATAAGTTTGTAAAGGCTATAACAAAATACGATAATATTTAATGGGTACAAAAATATCTGTACCAAATAGCAAAATTACTCCCATTGTGGCCAAATCTCGAAGCAAATACCAACTGATTTCAAGTGGATAGAAAAATATTAATCAGATACCAAATTATCTTTTCCATTTACACAATTGTTGTTCTTGCAAACACCAACATTTCCAAAAAAAATTCCAAAACTTCTAACCTATAAATAAACACATACCAATATTTGCATCATTTACCAATTTCGCTAAACGCATACTCAACTTAATAAATTCGAAACCCACAAGAATTTGAAATTTCTTTGGGTTGTAATACTTATGCAAACACCATCTTCTCACCATGCAACTCTCAATGATGGATTATTCAGTCGCAATGATGGAGATTTTAATCAGTCAGCAAGTGAAAAACCATATTCAAGAGAGGAGTTGCTTCGATCTCATTCATATTTGTTTCACATTAGAATATTGTGTAACACCTAGATATTAGGTTATTGGGTTTGTGATTTTGGTGTGCTTTAATGAAGTTGTTGTTCCCATATAAATTTGGAAAGACTATATCAAAATACAATAATCTCTAACGGGTACAAAAAATCATGTGCCAAATAGCAAAATTAGTTCGAATGTAATCAAATATCTAAGCAAAAATCAAATGATTTCTAAATAATACAAAAAATATTAACCTAATACCAAGTTCCATTTCGTTTACACATTAATAGTCTTACAAAAACCAACATCTTCAACAAAATTCCCAAAACTCATCTATAACAAGTACCAAAAACCCTATACAAAATAGCAAAATTCTTTTATAACCTATTCTCTGGCCAAGTACCAAATGAACTTTCTTTTTACATAAATTTTGTTATGAAAGAGAGGATACCAACATCTCCATTATAATTCTAGAACTTCTAACTGATATTTTGGTATTCGTTTAATATTATTTTTTTTCTCTTAAATTTTTGTATATTCAATATAATCATTTATGGATACAAAATATTCTATTGGTTTTCCAAAATATTTAAAGTTGTAATCAATTATTATCTATGCTTTCAGTTAAGAATTTTCATATAGAACTACATATGTTGTTATGGATTTATAAATCATATTAAATTCTATTTAATTTATTCAAAATATAAACTATTTAAATCCCAATTTTTTTAAAATGTTTCTTAAATAAATTTAATTTTCCATTTTTATCAATTTTTAAAATTATGTATAAAATTATATATTTTTAATATATATTTTATATTAATATTTGAATATAATCATTAAATTTCAAAATATAAAATCTTATATGAAATTATTTAAAATATTTTTAAATTGTAAATAAAAATGTTTTAAATTATTTCTCAAAGAGTACATTACATAATATGTTTCTAAATTCTATTTTATTTATAATATAAATCTTCAAATTACACAAAACCATCGAAACTAGAAATTTTGTTATATGTTGGAAATGTTGTTATATATATATATATTATTTGTTAACAGTAAAAGAAAAATTAATCTAAAAATAGGGATTCTACGTGCACAAAGTATATAACCATGCATTGCTACAGTAAAACCTCGAACTTGAAAAAATTATTATTTTATCGAGGTTATTAGTTTATCGATAAATGAATATTTTATTAATATTAATTTAGAGAATATTTCATACTTTATGCATGTATTTTTTTATCAAAATCCAACATGCATGTAAGTGCAATGAATCAAAGTTAATTGGTTCAGGTAACAAAGAAACAAAAAAGAATTAATTAATTGGTTCATGTAACCAAAAGAAAAAAAAAGAGTTAATGGTTTCAAAATCCAATACATATATATTAGCTGGATAGATTAAAAATTTTATTATAAATAAACACATGTGCGTATCAAAGTGTTGTAATTCATATAATCTTTTCCTCCATTTGAAAGGTGTAAAAAAGTTTACATTGACAGATGAGATGAGAAAAGCATTATGTGAGTATAAAAATGAGCATTCCTCTTCAAATCAAAAGGATTTGCAACAGTGGGTTCAACAAACATTTGATCTCTCTGTTATCCAATCAACAATATCAAATACTCTTAAAAGATCATCTGAATATTTGTCAAAAAAGATAAATAATAGCAATTTTAAAAGGCACAAATAAGCCAAATATCCCGAATTAGAGAAGGTATTGTACGAGTGGTTTCTCCAATATCAAGAAAAAGTAAACATGATTGGAGAAATGATTCAAACTAAAGCAAAAGAGTTTTTGAAGAAAATGTATGGTGATGCAAATTCCAAATTTAACTTCTCAAGTGGTTGACTAGAATGGTTCAAGGCCAGACATGAGATTAAGTCTTATAAAAGATTTGATGAAGGTGGTTCAGTTGTTATGTGGAATATTTAAGATGTTTTACCTTAAATAAGAGCTAAATCGAAAATTTTTGATTGGAAGGATATCTATAATATGGATGAAACAGACTTATTTTATCATTTGCAAGTAGATCATTCACTGGCTACAAAGCAATTAGAAGGATGAAAAAAGGACAAGGAAAGACTTACTGTTGTGATTTGTTGCAATTTGGATGGTTCAGATAAAGTGCCTCTTTGAGTTATTGGTAATTTTGCTAATTCTAGATGCTTTAAACATGTGAATATTGACAATCTTAACTATCATTATCGAGCCAACAAAAAAGCATGGATGACTGGATTACTTTTTCAAAATTTTATTCGCTGGTTTGATGCTAGAATGACTAGTTGAAAGGTGTTGCTTATAGTAGACAATTGCCCAGCCTATCCCAAGGTTGTTGAAGGCTTGAGAAACATTGAGTTACTCTTTTTGCCTCTAAATTCAACATAAAAAAAATTCAACCATGTGATGCTTGAATTATTAAAGCAGTTAAGATTTATTATTGGCGTCTCTTTTATTCTAGCATCTTGGAAGGTTACAAGAAAGGATAAATAAATCTTGAAAAGATTAATGTATTAGATAGAATCTATTTTATTAATGATGCTTGGAATATTGATGTGAAGCCTACAACTATTGCAAATTGTTTCTGACATTGTAAAATTTGATCCGAGGAGGATATGCCTCTTGAACAAGAAATTGATGATGTTGAAGGCATTCATAAATTAAAAGAAGTAATTTCTGATTTATACTATAGAAATGCCATGGATGTTGAGCAGATTTTAAATTATCCAAGTGAAAATGAATCTTTGGTGGAGTCACCTATGGATGAAGAAATTATTCAAGGACTAATGGATGTGCCAGCTAATGACGAGCAAGATCCAAATGATAGTAGTGTTTTACCACATGCTTCTCCAAAAGAGGCTTTTCTAGCTGTGGATACCTTGAAGAATTATTTAATACAATACGAGAAGAATATACCAGATTTGGTTTATGCTCTTTTAAAAGTTAAAAATGAAATTGAATTTGATTCACATGCAATCACATGCAAAGAAGAAGCAGTTAAATATAGATGTATATTTTAGTTAAAAAATAAAATTGAAAAAAATTAAGAGTTGTCTAGAAAGCACTTTAGTTTTATGTATTGTATATAAAATTTTTAGTATATTTAATGAATTATTATTTTATATTTTCATTAGACCCCTAAGGATTTTTCTAAAACTTATTATCTTATGCATTTAGCGAGGTTATTATTTTATCCCCTTGGCCCAAGTCGGGACCAAAAAAAATTATTATTTAACCAAGCTTGTTAATTTATTGAATACTCATTTATCGAGGTTTTACTGTAGTTGTACCTTTAGGAATTTCCTATTAACTTGTCACCAATTGAATAGGTAAAAGCCTTTTCCACTTTTTTTTCCTAAGCTCATAGTATAACCTCCCTAAATTTTGAAGCAAGTTGATGAAATCTATAATCTCAATTTTGAAAGAAATGTATAATTTTTTTTTGCATAATAATTTATTTGACCCTCTAATTTAAAAAATAGATTTTTAAAATTTTTGCTTCTTTTTGTCCTAAAACTAACATTTTTTTGTTAAAACTAACTTTTTTTTGTCAAAACACCCAAAAATGAATGAAAATTTTAACATTTGTTAACTTTGCTGATGTGACAATCTACGTGCATGTAACACCCCTAATCCATATCCGTCGTCAGGACAAGGTTACAGAACATTACCAGAATTTACATGTAACACCTCAAACCCGGCCTAGACGTTATGGCCGAATCTGGCAATGTCACATGATAGCGTGTTGAAACTAAGTTGTTACGATAAAACCGTTTTCATTTGTTTACTGTTGTTGACTCAAAAATCACTTACTTATTTACTCAATTGTTTTAAAACACAATTTGTGGTGGAAGTTTTACAAATCATTTAATTTATGAAAAACTGAATTAATTAGGTAAATCCGTCCATCTTAGAAAAACCCTTTTATTTTAGAGAAAATCGTTTGTTTGTTGAGTTTGTGCAGTTATTAAATCCATGAAAACAGTCTACAATCAAAAATAGAAGCAAACAACCCAAAAAGTCCAATTTACATAAAAAAAATAACCCAGAAAGTAATTAAGAAATAAATACTAAAACTGAAATTAAAATGGTTTAAAAATACGTGTGGCCACCATCAAGTCCACCGCTGCATTGATCATTCAAGTCTAGGGATTACCTATGCACATTAAACAGAGAGGGGTGAGTTTACGTAAATTCAGTGTGTAATCCCACAGAAAACAAACAACAGTAAACACAGTGCACAGTCAAATACAGTTTTGGGCCTAAGCCCCTTTCAATATCAGTAACGGTTTAGGCCTTAGTCCATCTCAGTACAGTATCAAATATTTAGTAGGGCCTTATCCCATCACAGTATCAGTGTGCATTAGGGCCTTAGCCCATCACAGTATCAGTAGCATTCATGTAGTATTCAATAACAAAGTCCTACCCAACCAGCCTATACACACCATCTCCATCCAACCCTACACTTCATGTGAGGATTAAATCAACCCACCCATCCCTACACTCCAGGTAGTACCGAGTGCGGTACAAAATAGTAATTTGCAGTTGAGTTGCCAGTATATTAGGCTTAAGAGTCTTTCAGTACACTTCCTCCAAATATAATCAACCCAACCCCATGCAATGCAACATATAAATCATGACATGCTATCTCATGATATCAGTAAATATAACCAGTTCAGTATGCATGCATACTATCATCATGCTCAATATATATAAATCAAATAGTCAGTTCACACAATTAGAGGTCTAAGTGATGCTTACCGACCCTACAGTAGGTTCACAATCGACTTGGGCGACTTGTGCAACTTTAGCAATCAATTTAGTGAAAACGGGCTCACAAGCGCCTGTGGGCCCACACGCTCGTGTGGCCCATGTGGGCCCACACACTCGTGTGGCCCATATGACCCCAGTTAGTCCAGCCCGTGTGTCACACACGACCTGCCTGACCATCACACGGCTGTGTCTTGTGTGCACGGCCTGGCTTCGTCGATCACACACCCGTGTATGTCACACGGCCTACCACATGGGTGACCACATGCTCGTGTGGTGTCGACAGTGAGGTTTTCGGCTTTCACCGGAATCTTATTTTTTTGTGTAATTAAGTACACACATGTATCGTTTTTGATGCAAAAGTAACTTTAAACAATCCCGAACCTATAATAGACCAGTATTTTCACTTAGTTAATCACTTAAACAATCGAACTACCAAAACCGGAAATAGAACATTCATCATTTGAGCAAAAACCTTTACCTTCAATTGAATATCAGGGATTCCACACCCTTAAAATGCCGATGAACGATATTCGGCCCCTCGAAAAACCCCTAAACACCAAGCGAACCTTTCTTAACGCTTATCCAAAACAAAATTAAAGTTTAACCAAAAACTGAACTTACCGAATGCGTGTAGTCTATGAAACACCATAGAATAGAGAGAAAAGAACCGAAAGAAGGGAAAGGGTGAAGGAAAATTTAGTAGAAAATTCGGCAGCAAGAGGGCAAAGAATCGCCAGAGACAAAGAAAAGGGAAAAGAAAAGAACAGACTTTTTGGCAAAAAGGAAACCCCAAATCAATTTTTTGGATTTTCACCAAGATTCCCTAATTCACTCCTAACTTCTCTCCATCAAACTCCCACTACTCAGATTTCCAATACAACTCAAATTCTCAGCCACCAAACCGAGCAAAAATAATCTCCTTTTGCTCATGTAGGGATTTGAACACAAGACCATCAGCAAGCCAACACACTACTTAACCTCCAGACTAGCAGGCCCATTCTGATATGATTTTACAGACTTTTACTTAAAAGCCTACTAACCAGAGATAAGGCATTGTTTATAAAAATATCAAAATTCGCCCAAGTCATGGATTGAACTTAAGACCTCCCACACACACCCAGAACACTTAACCACTGAAGCAAATACACAATTGTGGCACACATTCGCAAAACAAAAAATTTAAATTTTGGGGCGTTACATTACATATCAAATACAGTCATTTCATTCAATTTCTAATTCATATCAGAAACTAATTATAATCAATCATAATGCTTAAAAGAGCCCTCGAGGCCCAAAATATGTATTGGAAATAAGTCACCAGGTACTTAAAGAATTTTTCACAAAATGTCAAAATTTTTCCTAGGTGCAAGGGACACATGCCCGTGTCGCCAGGCCGTGTGGTTCACACAGTCAAGAGACACGCCCGTGTCTTAGGTCGTGTGGGTATTCAAAATAGGGACACTTGGTCGTGTCCCAACCCTTGTCTATACCCGTGTAACTTTTTGACTTAGGTTACACGGTCAAGCCACATGCCCGTGTGCTAGGCCATGTGAGCAATTTTACTTGCATTAATTAGGTGCAAGGGTCACACGGCCAAGTCACACGCTAGTGTGCTAGGCCGTGTGAATAATTTTGAGCATTCTGTTTCTCAATTTTTAAGATGCAGGGGACACAGACCAGATCACACGTCTATGTGCTAGGTCACGTGTCACAGACGGTTGAGACACACACCCGTGTCTCTGCCTGTGTGGATGAAAATAGGCCATTTCCAAGGTCACTTTTCTCACCCAAATTATCTTCCACCTACATTAACATTTTAACACATTCACAAGGCAATACCAATCATTCAAATCAAGCTAAAACCATGTTTAGTAAATGTTATAACATCCCATATGTCTAAGTATTCAATTTCCCTTAATTGACCCAATTCACATACATGCATATCTTACCAATTATACTAACTCAATTCAATTAATTATGAGCCTATATAATCTCCCTCATTTAACCAATTCAAAGACTCATCAAAAACATTAAGACCATATATAAACACATCAAAATATGTCATTCACAAGCCATTCCAATGGCTAATTACAACCAAACATTTACATTACTATAATTGGTCATATTTAGCCTATACATGCCTTTATAACCAAAATTAGTTTGCTATATATATACCAAAGAGTCCGAGGGGATAGTGTGATGTAGCTCCGAACAACTTTCAACTTTTACGAGCCTCCGAGTACTATAAGACAAAATAATTAAAACAAAGTAAGCATTTAATGCTTCATAAGTTCGTATAACGGAAATTAACTTACCATTTAATTCACTTTTATGGTAAACAAATAAATATGCTGTGACACCCCTAAAGTGACCCTAGTCGAAAAGTGGTTTCGGGACCACGAAACCGAGTCTTATAAATAATTAAAGGTTATATTCTGTGTTTATGATGTGAGTAAATGCTTGTGTGATAGTTCCATACTTCAATTTGGTCAGTGTATGTGAAAATTATTAGTAGGGACTTATGTGAGATAATTTAGAAATATGCTAGGCAAGTGCTAAAGTGGCCTATTAGTATATGTGGGAAAGTGCTTGTCCTTGCATGTCAAATTAGCCAAACTATAGGTAGTGGCCGGCCATGCTACAAATTGTATAATCAAGTGTGAATTTTATATTAACTTTAATTAACTAGGTGCCATATTAGTATGGAGGATGTAATAAAATAAAGAATTGATAACTAAAGGAAGGGATGGGTGAAAGAAAAAAAAAAGAGATCATCATACATGTTTCTTCCTAGCCGAATCTAAAGAAAAAAAAGGGGAACAAGAGCATTTGGTGATGAAAACAAGTTGTGTTCTTTGGTTCTTCTTGGCCGAATTGAAAGGAGGAAGAAGAGAGTGAAGCCATCGGTCATCTTAGGTCAATATTAAGGTAAGGTGCTCATATTAGTTCTTGAAATTTTAGTTGATCTTGAGTGAGATATCAAGTTATTTTTTTTGTAACCCATGATGAAATTTTGATTTTTGGATTGAGTAAGGTTTTCGACTATGGTAGCTAATAATGGTGAGTTTTGTTGTTTCATGTTAAAGTTAGGTGAATGAGGATAGATGAGTGTTTGAACCATAAAAAGAATTCGGCTACCTTGTTATGAACTAGGGCCGATTGTGAGTTGGTTGTGGTTGAATATTACATGCTTGGTAGAATGGTGGATGAAAGTGCCGAATGTGGTCTTTGGTTTGGCATGAGGTGATAAATAAAGGTTTAAAGGTAGCCTAAGTTAATTGATACTCACTAATGATTTCGAATGGAAGCTTTGTTAAGTGTGAAATGAGTGGCCGAGAGAGAGAACTATAGACTATTGCCGAATGTATGTTGGGTTGATAGAGTCTCCAAATTGATTTTATGTGAGTATGCATGACCGAATATAATCGGCCACATGAGTAAAGAAATGGGTTATTTGATATGTGGTAAAAGTTAAGTGTTAAACGAAATGGAAATAATATCATATTGGAATATGTATACTCGACCACATGAATGAACACATAGATTGGTGTTGCATGTATTCGGTTATAAGTAAGCATATTGGTGGCTTAATCTTGGCTTAGACAATCGGCTAAAAGAGAGTGTGGGTTAATATGTTGAGTTGATTCATGATTTCATATGTATGTGACTTTAATGTCTAATGTATATATATATGGGTTAAGTACCTTGATTTTCTCTTTTCGATGTTCAAATGATTAAATCAATTTATTTGTTAAATTAAGCTCAAGAGCAAAGGGGAACTAAATCCAATAAAGGGAAGGAAAAAAGTGATCGAATAGCCGCCGAAATCGTTCGACCACATCCGAGGTAAGTTTTAAGTGATTAAACGTTGAGTAAATTCAGTCATAATAGGACATAATGAGTTGATTTAATAAGATATGATGTGACCATGATATGTCTTAAACTCAAATGGTAAGTTCATAAGTGTTTGGACTTGGAAATTTAAGAGCAAATTGTAATAATTTGCTTTGGACAGCAGCAGTAACGTGATTTTAGAAAATCACTATAAATTGTTGGTGTGGAATTATAGGCTGAATAAAATATGTAATCAAAGCTTATTTAGTCTAGTTTCTTATAAAAGAGACCGTGGAAGCAAAGAAATTTCCTATAAAGAGATATTTAAAGTTGTGTGGGACAGTGTCAGAATGACTCCGAAATCCCCTGTTCTGTTTTTAGAAAAATCATTATAATTTGTATAAAAATGGTTATAAGATAAAATTTATATGCCTATACTCCTTAATGAGTCTAGTTTCAAATGAAATCAAATAGAACACATTTTTAATTCCGTACAATGAGAAATTTGATTCGTAGTGAAGAGTGGTCAGATTAGTCAAACAGTGAAATAGGGGAAACTTTAAGAAAAATCTGGTATTGATTGGCCAAACCAAAAATTCTGAAAATTTTCTGGATAAGATATGTATGAGTCTATTTCCAGGGAAAATTAACGGCACTCCATTTGGAGTTTCGTAGCTCCATTTACGAATAATTTAATGACTGTTGCTCAGAAAAAAAAACAGCTTGTGCTGAATTTGGGATTTTGTTGTAAACCTTAATAAAACCATTTGAGTTGCTTATAAGCTATCGATTAAACATTGGTAATCAAAGTACCAAATCCGTATTAAAGTGAAGCTATAAGCCACAAATGACTAGTATACCTAGTCAATTTTGTTATGATGAAATTGATGTACAAGTATATATATGTGATAGGGCCGAGTGGCCAATGTGATGAATGTGAAAGTATATATATGCGTGATAAGGCCGAATGGCCAATGTGATGAATGTGAACATGTGTATGTGTGATAAGGCCGAATGGCCAATGTGATGAATGTGAACATGTGTATGTGTGATAAGGCCGAATGGCCAATGTGATGAATGTGAACATGCATATATGAGATAAGGCCGAATGGCCAATGTGATGAATGAGAAAGTGTATATATGTGATAAGGCCGAATGGCCAATGTGATGGATGTGGAAGTATATAAATGTGATAAGTCCCGAAGGGCAATTGTGTCAGTGCTATATCCGGGTTAAAACCCCGCAGGCTTTATGCGAGAATATTATCCTGATTAATGTCCGTAGGCTTCGTGCTCGTACTATATCCGAGCTTTAAAGACCCGACGGCTAAATGCTAGGATTCAAGTAAGACTTTGATATTGAGTATCTGCATTAAGTTACCATCAAATAAGTATTATGTATTCAAGATGTTCAGGTACGTATTACTTACTCATTGGTGGAGTGATTTCGAGGTGAATTATCAGTATCAAAGAGGTAGGTAAATGTGATTAATATTATAACTCCAAATGTGAGAATGATCTAATTGGTAATGGTATGTTTGTATAATAAAGTATGCAATGAAATATTCTTATGTATTAGTGCATATTCTGCCCAAAAGCCTTATGATCTGAGTATGGGTTGGGTTGAGCTAGATGTGCCAGTACAAGGTAAGGATTATGATTTGTAAGCTTACATATATGTGATAAGGAATAATGTTGGTTCTTTATGTGCCTATGGTAATTTAGTACTTGTCATGTTGAAATACTTAAAAGTATGGATGTGATTATGAACAAGTGGAAAGGATTATTGAAAGTTGAAAATCGATGAAGAATGTGCTTTGGAAATATTTGACCATCTAGGTCATTATTATTCGAAAGTATATATGTGGCAGCCAAGTGCTGCGTTTAATGATATTATAGATCGAGATGAAGCTCTAGATTAACTTCATCGAACAGTTGAAATGAATGACCAATAATAGTGATTGAGAACACTTTGTCTTGCTTAAAACTTACTAAGCATTAAATGCTTACTCCGTTTCTCAGTCTCTCTGTTTTATAGATTTTGGCTCGTCAGCTATCAGACTCGGGATTTTTGGAAGTCGAAGTCTCCCACACTATCAAAGCCCCCTTTTGGTACAATTTTGGTTGAACTTTGAAATGGCATGTATAGGACTACCCTTTTGTTGTTGTACCCTTCGGTTTTGTGTAAATTTGGATAGCCATGCGAAAATGGCTTAAATATACTTTGATCATAGCATTATAATCGTTTTGTATGTTGTCCGTCGAGAGGTATGGAAATGTTGGTAACGGTTAGCCATGGGAAAGGTTATTCTTGATCACTTTTGGAATATGTATGACAAACTCTAGTTGATCCATGGAGGATCATGAAATAGGTAAAGTCTACCTTAAAGGCAGATGCTGACAGCAGCAGTGATGTAGATGTGAAAAATCACTAAAAATAGTAGGAATGGAATTAAATAGTGAATAAATTATGTAAATGAACCTTGATGAATCTATTTTCATAGGAAAGTAACGAAACGATCATATGGACAGTATGTTAAGAGATATTCAGGTTCTCGTGAGACAGGGCCTGAACGGTTTCTGGATTCCCTATTCCGACTTTAGAAATTAATTATAAATTAACCAGAGATAATTAGGAGTCATGCAATATATTTATAGATTCTTCTTTGAGTCTAGTTTCTATAGAAACAAACGGCATCAGCATTGAATCCCTGTACAGGGAGATATCCAAGTCGTTATGCGCAAAGGTCAGTGTAGTCGATCCCTGTAACATGGGAGACTTTAACTAATAAACTGTACTAATTGGCCCGACCAAAAATTATAGAAAAAAAATTGTAGATGCATATATGAGTCTAGTTTCAGGGAAAAATCACGAAACTTATTTTCGAGTTGTGGAACTCAAGATATGATTTTTAAGGTGACAGCAACACAGTTAGCCAGCTGTCTGGAAATTTTTAAAATGGACTGCGATAGTAAGCGAAATTAGTCTGTGAACCCCTCGTGTCCGAATCCGGCAACGGTCTCGGGTACGGGGTGTTACATATGCTCAAATCAATTTGGCCAATTTCCTAAACGCATATCCTCATCAAGCATGTTAGTCATGTAATTTACATGTATAATAAGAAACATGTATGAGCTCATCAATATTTAATTTTCACGTACATATATTTATCACATCAAGTGTCCATGAAACATATACATATCATATCTTTGTATTTCAAGTATATACTCGTAACAACACGCCTCAATTTCATAATTTCTTATGTCATAACTTTGCTTATTGATTCATTTATAATATCAATGGATACACAGATGGTACACACGAAGTGTACAAATCTATAATCCGTCAATTCATATTCAGGAATGCTCTTACGAGCACATAAATGGAAAGCTCTTTCAATTCATATAATGGGAAGCTCATGTGAGCCATGTAATAGGAAGCTTTAGAGAGCCATTAACGGGAAGCTCATACGAGCTAATATCGGGAAGGTTTAAGTGAGCCAATATCAGGAAGCTTCAAAGAGCTAAATAATCGAGAAGCTCATAAAAGAGCCTTTAATCGGTTAGCTTCGAAGAGCCATATATCGAGACGCTCATAAGAGCTATGGTGTGTCCATAACACATGCAGGATCACAACCAAACGGGATGCTTTGAAGAGCTATTAACGGGAAGCTCGCAAGAACCATATAATAGGAAGCTCATAAGAGCTAATAATGGGATGCTTTTTTGAGCTGTGGTGTGTCCGCAACACATGCAAGACCAGAACCAATATGGGAACCCTGTATCCATCGAATTTCATTTATTCAAATGAGACTTAATACTTGTGGGATATATTTAGATATGTGTTCAATACTTATACATAGCAATTATACATTTCACACACAACAATATTCAATTTAAAACATTTAAATACACAATTTAGTTACACGAACTTACCTCGACAATGTTCGTGCACACAAAAGTTACTAATACACTACTTTCTCTTTTCCTCGATTTAACTTCGTATTTGATCTATTCGAATCTATATGAATGAATTTAACATCAGTTTAATACAATTGACATTCAATTCAATCCAATTCAATATTAGGTAAAATTACCATTTTTTTCCCCTATACTTTTAATTAATTTTGATTTCATCTCTAGGCTCAGAAAATGAAATTCATGCAATTTAATCCTTATTCCAAGCCTAAACGGTTTTTACATATAACATTAGCAGCCCATGTATTTCACAAAATTCAGAATTTTTTCACAAAATTTTCATCTTTAAAATTTAGTCCCTAAATCACAATTTCATCAAAGTTCACTTTACAAAAGTTGTTTATCTAACAACAACCTTTCATTTTCCACCATAAAACTTCATAATTCATGCATACTCATCCATGGAAAAACTTTAATACCTTAATAAATTTTCAATTTAATCCCTGAGATAGCTAGATTAAGTTATTACAATCTCGGAAATATAAAAATTACTAAAAACGGGACAAAGAAACATACCTAATTAAGCAAAATAAGTTGGCTTGAGCTTAGGTTCCATGGCTAGGTTTCCATGTTGTAATTTTGGGAAAGATGATGAAAATGGTGATATTTTGTTATTTAATTAAAATATCATCCTTTATTATTTCATCTTTCCAATTTAGTCCTTTTCTTTATTTAATTTTCCATTGATGAATCATCATACTTATCTACTAACTCCTTTTAATGGTCTATTTGTCATATAAGGACCTCCAATTTTGAATTTCATAGCTATTTGATGCCTATAGCTACTAGAACTCAACTTTTACATTTTATGCAATTTGGTCCTTTTTATCTGATTAAACATGTAATCGGCAAAAAAATTATTTACGAAATTTTCATACGACATTTCTATCATTATGCAGACCATGCAATAATATTAAAATAATTTTTCTTACGGACTCAGATTTTTGGTCCTGAAACCATTGTTCCGATATCACTAAAAATGGGCTGTTACAGTGCTTGCCACATCAACAATTAATTAATTTTTTAAAAAAATATAAAAATTATAGAATAAAATTATAAAATTATTAATAAATAAATTTATATATTTATATATTTTTATGCTTCTTAAATAATTTTAAAATTTTTTATATTTTTATATTTTTGAATTTTTATATTTTATATATTTTAAAATATTAATTAATTATTGACGTGACATCTATGTGTTTGACATGTTTTTAAAGTTAACATATATCAACTTTTTCATCTATTTTGAATTGATTTGACAAACAACATAAATTAAAAGGCTAAAAAGTAAATTGATGTCTAAAATGACTTTTTTATAAAGTTAGATTACGACAGACCCAAATTTATTAAAAAAATTAATATGAAATCAAGCGTGGTTTTGGTTAAATGATAAAATTGTGGGATAAAAGATTTTGAGTAGGGATGACAATGGAGAAGAGCGGGAGCAGATATTGCCAAATCCACTACCACTCCACAAATGGCACGATCTGTTCCATCATCTGCCTACTTCATTATGGATATATAATTTTGAAAACCATTACCACCTCCATGGATGTTGGTTTCATCCATTACCACTTTGCCTCGCTCCACTTTAATTTAATTTTGTTAATTATTTCTAACATTTTCAAATTTTTAAAAGACAAATAAATAAATTAATATAATTATTCAAAAGAATATTTAAAAATAAAATATATGAATTTTCTAATGACACATTATTAAAATTTTAGCTTGTAATAGTTACATATATATACAAGGGTAAGGTGAAAACTTCAAATAATGGATAGGATGAAGAGGGTCAAACAATTATTGTAACCGATCCATACCCATTATCTGAAAAAAAAATCCACCCCATCTTTTTGCGCTTTACATTTACTTTTTTTAAAAAAAAATCCACTCCATAGGGTAGCTTAGTTCGAAATCTATGAATGATTCAAGTTTTGTCATTTCTAATTTTGAGGTTTTGGATTAAAATCTAATGATGATACGTAGTTTTCTAAATTATAAATAAAAAGATAAAATTACTTTTAAAATAATATTTATTGTTTTATAAAATATTAAATTTTTGATAATTATACCATTGAAATATTAAAAATCGTGTAAAAGTGGTGTTAATTTAATCAAAACTTTAAAAAATAAATACAACGACTGCATATCTTTCTACATCGATAAGGAAAGTTGACTGACTTTGATTTTTATGATTAGAAGAAACAAACAAAAGGTCGGATATATGGTATCAATACATGTGATAAGTCATTTTCTTTCTTTAACAAAATTACTTCAATTTTGAGGAAGAAAAAGGGGTATGAATACGTGAAGAGAGAGAAGAAGGTCTTATAAGTTATCATCATAAAAAATGGTAGACCATAGATGTGTATGAAAATGATGGTCAGCTTCTTTTTGGGGGGTTCAATATAATGAAAGTGACAAAAGGAGAAGAAGACAGCACAATGTGCAAAGAAAAGAAGGGGATTTTGGAAATGGCTAGCAGAAGTGACTCATGCAAAATTTTCTTTGTCCTCTTCCTTTTGCTACCATCTATGCAAGAGGATAAGAGCTATGAGCGTTGGTAATTTTGAAGTTGACATTGAAAACATAATAAGCAAATTTAAGTAAAATATCCAAAAATTATAAATTTAATTGCATGCCATGTTTTTAAATTATGATTCAAATTTTATATTCATCTTAAATTTTATATTGTTCTAATTGAGTTCTTAAAGTATACTTATTGTATTAATTAGGTCTTTCTATTAGTTTAGTTGTCAGTTTAAACATTAAGTGCCAACTTGAATTTGACGTAAAGCATATTTAAAACACTTCGATACAATTTTAAATATGCGTGTAACTATTTAAAAAACAACTTGAATTAATGTATTGAAAGGACCATGCCATTACAATTTAGAAGGATAATTTTTTTTATAATCTATTTTTAATAAATCAGATCTAAACTATCCATACAATAAATATAATATATTTAAAATTTGATTTAAGAACATTAAATATGCTATACATAATTTGGATACACCTATTACAATTAATCCAAATTTATATAAAATATATAACACATCCTTTATGTAATAAAACTATGTAACACATGAATCATGATAATGCTATAAAAACAATACAAATACAAGACTTTTTTTACTTATATATTATAAAAGAAATTATTTAAATAGTATGTTAAATAGATTATGTACCAAAATGGTACATCCAACTAAATGGAGGGTGGTGCATAGGCGGCACCACCCTAAAAATCTAACACCATTGACTAAAAAAAATAAAAAAACTAAAAGTGACATCTAAATAGGCAGCACCTAAAGGAATACGAGTCAATTATGACCCGTATACAACCAAAACCCGACCCACCCAGACCCACTATCGACCCATTGTCATAGTTGGGACAGCACAATTGGTGAAGCCACAGAGAAAGGCGGCACACCGCTGGTCATGCCCATTTCACAGCCGGCACCGCTGGTCATGCCCATTCCATAGGAGTGTCGTAACGTTAATTTTTTTTTGTTTTTGTTGATTTATTTTGGATTTAATTTTTAATTTTATTTTTGTAAGGTATTATTTGGTTAAACAGAGCTATTACGGTATGTTTGTATTTGTTTTATATTTTCATTCATTCATAAGTTATTTTTAATGTTTATTGAAGTAAAAAAGCCTATTTATGTTATGTATAAATAATGTTTTATTTTTTTATGTAATTTATTTGTTATGTGTTTTTAGGTTGATTAGATTTATTTTTTATGTAATTTATTTGGCATGTTATTTTTATTATTTTAATATAAATTTTTTTATTTCTTATGTAGGTAAAAGATGATACCATTGAGATGGAATTTGTGAATGGGACCATTGAGTTGGAATTTTTGAGATAAATCAGGAATAATAGTTTACATGTTATAATTTTTTTAAGATTTTATAATTGGGAATAAGAGTTTATGTTTTTAAAATTTATTTTATGTTTTTTATAAATATTATAAATGAAATTTCTTTTGAATTCTTCTATGCAAAAAAAAAATTATATTTTTTGACAATAATTAAGTTGGCATGTTATTATATATATTATATTTTAAACCAATATATTTTACTTATTATCATTTTAAAATAATAATAACAATATTCGTATTTATTATATTGAGATAGTTTGTGTTATGTTTTTGTTATATTTTTTTTATTGACATGTTATTTTTATTATTTTAATATAATTTTTTTTTGTTTTTTTATGTAGGTAAAAGATTATACCATTGAAATGTAATTTGTGAATGGAACTATTGAGTTGGAATTTAAGTTGGAATTTATAAGATATATTTATTTTGTTAATGTAGTATAAAAAATATTATGTGGACAAAACTGTTTGATATTTTTTGTAATTAAAAGCAATATATAAAATTTAGGTATTTTGATAAATATTTAAAATGCATCAAACTTAGAAATTAATTATATAAATTTGTTTTGAAATTGCAGGTATCGAAGTTCATTGGTTAAGAACGATGATCACATATCAAGCACAGTTAATAATATGGTAATATATTGTTATTTGTTAATCACAGGTTCCCTTAAAAAAAGTTCTACATCATTTACAGAAATAAATTATGTTATAATAACTATTTTTTGTAATTTAATAGTGTTAGGGCCAGTACCAAGAATTGAAGAGTCGAGTGAATGGTATAGGATATCCCCCGGCTGAACGACTGATGCCATACTTGGAGTTAGTCGGATTCGGGTCAGCAGCATTGATCTAGACGTTTGATTTGCAGTACGATTTAACATCCGCATTGGTCTAGTGTTGGGGCTGGAGACTCACAATTTTCATTTACTGTGTGGGAGTGCATTGTCACTCTGTAGGATGTTGCATTGCAACTTGGGCTCCCAATCGACAGGAGTGCCTTAACAGGCGTAAGTACGATACCTAAGTTGGCTGCCCTTTATTATATAGCCTACTAGGAGTCTTACACAATGATGCTGAGTCTAAATTTACGGGTTTGAGATTTTCATGGTTGAAAGCCAATTTTGAACATTTATCAATTAATGCCACTGAGTAGGAGGTGATATGCGTAGCTCGAGCATACATTATGCATATTATAGGCGGTGCACTAATGTCGGATGCAAACAACAACAGGGCTCATTTGATGTATTTACCCCTATTAACTGATTTGTAGAATGTTCGCTCGTATAGTTGGGGTTCTACAGTTCTGGCTATGTTGTATCATGAGCTTTGTTGGACGACAAAGCCTGATGCCATAGACATAAGCGGATGCCTCATATTGCTGCAATCATGGGATCTTTATTGGATGCCATTCTTGGCATTAGTTAGGCACCGAACATACATATTTCCACTGGTGAACATGTGATAAAAATTTACTTGTTATAACAATTAATTGACATTTTTTTTCTAATGATACTATTCTAACAATACTATTCTAACATGTAATTTGTTTTCATAGATGGAGTACCATCCGGGTATCGGAAGGTCATACACTATCCTGATATATCGTCTGATGATTGAAAAATATACTGGGGAAGGGGTAAGCTATTCAAATATTCGTGACATGTAATTACTTTATATATTTAACTCAAACCGTGTTAAATTTTGACCATGTTATTAGTGGTGCAGTTTATCTGGATGTCGTATTGGAGACTAGAAATTGCGGCTGTTATACCTTCGTCTGCCCACATTCATTTCCACCAGTGTGCATTAATGCACCAATTATAAATTTCCAAACAGTCGAGTGGTATAACGGGGATTGAGTACTCCGGCAATTTGGTTGCATCCAGTGTATCCCGGCTTTGCCAATGCAATTGGGGAAGATTCACGAGATTAATAAGAAAGGAAAACATGGAAATAATTTGGGGTTGTACACCAAAAATATATTACAGTGCGGGATAACCGAATGGCGCGGAGACCTCAAATGGATATTTTTTCGATTTGCAGCCATCGTTAGAGTACATACAATGGTACTCTAGTATGGGAAAACCATATTTACTTGGTAGGCAGTCGACTGTAGTCCCCCTGCACATGCATCGACTTGGGGCGTACGAGCCAGAGCTCGAGCTAGAGGCTGAGCCAAAGCTAGAGCCTGAAGCCCAAGCCCGAACCCGAGCTAGAGCCCAAGCTCAAGCTCGAGCGGTCACATACATATTCTGGGGATAGTTCTTATCATATGGAGTTGTGGGTCAATGACTATTTCTTAGGCTCGTCAAGACACAGATATCATTTTGGGTTTGATATCTTCAGTCCAGTACCACTGTAGTACAGCACTCCTTTCAACCCGTATCCACCGCATTACTCCACTCCTCTTGGGTCGTATCCATCGAAGTACGGTTCTCCTCTCGGCTCAAGTTCATCGATGGCGTTCAGGGCATATGATTTTTCTTCTGTGTTTAGCACACCCCTACTTGTGACTGAAGAGAATATTGATCGCCGCGATCACCCACAACGTGAACGTCAACCCCCGTAGAAATATACCCTTAGGACCACATCATCAAACTAATCAATTTTAGGGGTTTCTTGCAATTTAAATATTACAAAGTTTGTACTTTTTTATTCTAAAAAAATATAAATCAAGAAAAAGACAATTTTTGTATTTATTTAATTAGATTAATTGCAACATTAAAACTTGGAACAAACTTTGTGGTCATAAATTAGATTAATTGCAACATTACAACATTAAAACTTGGAACAAACTTTGTAATATAAATTAGGTATATTGGATTACATAAGCTCAATTCCTACCCGATTGTGACGATTGTACAATATGGTAGTTTTGCTGTGGGCATTTACTTCGATTATGACCTGCTAATCTACATAATCCACAATGCTTACCATCGAATTTCTCCCTAATGTCCATTTCATTATGGATTCTGGATGATTGCAGATGACCTTTCAGATTTCTACGCAACCCTTTGTCTGGGACAAGCTCAAAAGTTGTCGGAGGCACCTCCCACGTAGACAAGTCAAGTAGGACAGGGAACTCATTCTCCTAGACACGCAACATGCGCTAAAGGGTGTACACATCATCGATAAATTGTTCAACATTGAGCAAGACTTTAGCACAAACTGCCACGACATGCGCACATGGATAATGAAGTGTTTCAAACCTCCTGCAATCGCACCATCTATTTTGGAGATCAACTCCATAAGAGCTAGGTGGTATACTGGGTCAACGATCGATGGTCTCTATAACTCAAAATGTTTCAAGACATCGTGAATATACTTCTACATTCATCGACCTCGCTATTTGACAATTTGCAACCATTACATCCCTAACATCTTCGACAAACACGTGTCTCACCTCCATCTGGTTGACTTGTTGTTGAACCATTCTTGGCATCAAGGTAGCCAACCTATAGAATGTAGTTGAGAAGACAAATAAAATCGAAAGATGTGGTGTTTTCAACAACACAGAGTTGATCCCTTCCACCAAGTTTGTGGTCATATGACCATAGCGAATGCCCTCATCAAAATTTTGAGCCCATTGCCATGGCTCCATGGTACCCAACCACTGTCGGAAAGATGTGTTCGTTTGACCTTCCATGTCACTCTCAAGTCGAGTCATTCTTTGGCAGAAAATGTTTGGCTCTAGCTCATGCGCTGTATATGTATTAAGAAAAGATAAGTTACAATATTGCCCTAAAACATTAAAACTTATATTGAAAAGATAAGGTTATCCTTTACCCATTTTCACAACTTGTCTCTGCCAATCTGCATTCTTATAATCTCGACGGAAGTTAGTCATGATGTGACGGATACAGTAAACGGATCTTCATGGGGACAATTGATCATTTTCTTCTATCAGAGATGATAAAAATATTATCGTTGCTAATAACATACCTCCACAAGTTCGTAAGAAAGAATTCCCACGATTCCATGTTCTCCTTATCTACGATGGCAAATGCTATCGAGAGCACATTCTTGTTCCCGTCTTGAGCAACCGTAAGGAATAGGATCTATGTATATTTTTCGCATAGCCAGCTCCCATCTACTTGCACAAATGGCTTGTAGTGGGGAAATGCGCACACACATGGATCAAACATCCAGAACATTCGATGAAAAATTATTTTTCTTGGTTGTAGTTGTCATCTGGGCCGTAATAAAGTCGTGTATGTAACTCAATAACAGTCCTCGGAACGTACTCCTGCATAGCGACTATCCATCATTGTAGCTTATTATACGACACATCGAAATCCCCGTACAACTGCTCCATTGCCATCTGTTTATCTATCCACACCTTTCAGTATGATACTCGATACTGTAATCGTGCTTATATTTCAGAAATCAGTACCGAAACTTTAATGGTTGGCATGTCCTTCACCATTGGCATGATACACGTACAGATAGTTTTGGAATTAAGTTTTTGATGATCTTCTATCATACATGTTGACGTGCATGTGTGAGGCCTAACAAATTTTTGTATCTCCCACATCTACAACTTTTAAATAAATGGGGCTCGTACCTACCAATTTCAGCCTTCCACCGACTTCCAACACTCCCCAATATATAATGTCGGTTTAGACATTACAACTTTGTAGTCCACTGATATATTCATGTTATACCGCTGAATAGCAAATAGACACTCTTTCTTACTTTTGAATCTATGGCCAACCGCTGAGTAGGTAGTATTTCAGGGTACTTTGGGAACTCGGCAGCGTGCGCCACGTTGGGGTCTATAAGCAACATGTGTTCTCTAGGATTATTGTGTATCACAATACGTCGAACCTAGTTTCCGACTAAAGACACGTTAATGTTTCCATCGTCATTGATGTCTTCGTTGTCAATATCATCAGAGACCTCGTTCACATTGGGATCACTATCACTATCGACCTCATGATCACAATGATCACTATTATTGTATCCATCATCACCAACCACATCAATATCAGGTGCAACAGTAATATCGATATTGATCCCGTGTATAGTTAATTCACTATCACTATATATGGTTCTTGAGCTCTATGTTCTTCACCTAATGCAATGAGATCTTTAGTTGGCTCCACACCAGCTAACTCAGCAAATAACTGAATTGGTGCATTTTGGTCACTTCGATCCCCAAAATAAAGAGCAATCATTGTCTCTACATCTTCATCATCTACAAGTTCCATTTCAGTGAATTTGATGGGATCTGTCGAAATTAGAAACTTGTAGAAAATTTTCGAGATCCTTCTCCCACAATGTCTAATAATTTTTGCGCTAATTCTTTCCTTCATATCATTGAATGGGACATTTCTATTAAATCTTATTGCTATATGTTAGTGACATTAAAATATACATCCAATGTTGTTGTCAAGATTATTTCATCGAAATAAATGCATACGAAAAACTGATTATCCATCTTCAATACTTAATCTGTTAAAAAAATAAACAAAAATTCTCAAAACAATTTCGAATACTTATATAAAAAATTTAATGAGTAAAAAGAGACCAAAATTATATCAATATGCAATTTTTTTCATTCATAAGCTCAGATTTTTTCAGTTCTCATTTTGTACAAGAACAACATTTATCTTTACATTTAACCACTTAAATTCATTTCTACGTCTTCTTCCACCTCTGATCCTGTATCTTCCTCTAGGAAATTCTCTATATTAAATTTTGATTTCTCTTCAAATTCTTCTTATACAATTTAAATTGGAAATTCCTCAGGGTCTTTTTCCTCTTCAATCTTTATAACAGGTATTGAATTTAGAAATTCTCTTGATAATTTCCTAACAACTAATTTATCCATTCATGGTATGTCAAACACATTTTGCTTCCCAGTCAACTTTCGTGAACCTACACTTTGTTCCGCTATTTTCCTTACTCTATAAGAGATTATAAACTTCACGAAGTATAAAACTAGATTCAAATAGGTTCGTGGTTTAAAATGATTTGATATTCCCGTTCTATTAATGTCCCTCTAAGGGTTAAGTATTGCACTTTATTCTTTCTAATCAGTTCATGACCCTTCCATAACACTTCTTTCATCTTTTGATTTACAGTAATGAGGTGTTGAACCATGTCTTCTTCTAGTTTCAGTCTGTAATCTTGCAATTCTCTCATCATCTTATCAACTTTCTCCCTTTGTGCTGAATTCATTATCTCATCAGATAATATCAAATTTATTGCCATTTTAAACAATATCTGTAATAGAAAAATATTTTTATTTCAATTTTTAGTATTTTTCTATTTTTTCTGTTGTTATCACTAACTAACAATTACTTTATAATAGTTACTAACATAAAAACTTTCAAATATATTAAGAAAATTTATCCTAACAAAACACAATAAACCTTAAACAAATAATTAATCTAAACACAAAACTTATTAACAAAATAACTTAAAAATTAATATAAATTTACATTTATAATCTAACAAATCACAATGAACAAAATAACTTTAAAACAAAACATAGAAGTAACGCCAAACAAACCTTATAATACTAACAAAATAATTTTTTTCTTATCATAATCTATTATATTTGAAAATAACAATAAAAATAAAAATATCTTTTCTTTCTTTCTTTCTTTCTTCTCCCTCTCTTCTTCCTTATGTTTTTCTATTTTTTTACCAGATACTAATATTGACCCGGATGGGGGGGAAGTGGTACTGGTGCCGCCTATCAAATAGGGGTCACCAATGCCGCCTATGAGATAAGGGTCACTGGTGCCGCCTATCAGATAGACATTATATCCCTACAGTATAAAAATACCAATTCTATACTATTCCGATACCAAGTGGGCATGTAACACCCCAAACCCGGCCAAGAGTTTAGACTGAATCTAGAATGCTACATTGATCACCGAAGTGATCATGAGAAAAATTTACAAAACCAGTTGACCTTAATTCTATTTTCCCAAAACATATATTCTATTACGAATCCAAAACATATGTACGTTTAAAATTTCGTCCGCAAGTTTAACAGAATAACCGTACGAATAAAAGTTCTAAATGGAAATTGTACCACAGTCTTATAAAAACTTTACAGTTCAACTTAAACCAAATAGCAATTAAAAAATCGAAATAAAAACTTATAGTTCATCTCCTCCAAAACTGTCCGAGACCCCAAACTAAACTAACACACAACCAACCACCAGACCAGTAAGTCTATTCTGTCACTAAATTGCATGACTAAACACATATGTGCAACCTCCTCATTGACCCTATGCATAAAACCCAAAACTTCTAGGCCTAAAATTCGGGGCGTTACAATTCACCCCTCAAAGAAATTTCATTCCCAAAATTTCCAACTAACAGAACAGTTGTAAAACCAAACTACACCACTACGCTCCTGCTGTGCACTCTAACTCCAAATTACTACCATGCTAAACTTGAACTTGGAACCTCTAACTCATGCCTAGAACACTTAACCACTGAAACAGAAAGATATTTGTAACAAACAATCAACATCCTCATATTCGCAACATACCTGACTCAAAAACGTTGAGGACAATCTCGAACTAGATGCTCCTTAGACCCGCATCTGAGACACACTCCCAACTTCCTCCAACAATCACCCGTATCACGCCTCTTACAATGCTCGCAAGAAGGTACGCTCGTACCACTACCAGCACTACCTTTGCTATTACTCAGATGTGTCCTAGCATGCTTCACAGAATTAGGCTACAACTTCGGAGAGTTACGATCTCTCTTCTTCTCACAGTCCATGCACCTAGCCTGAAGCGCTTCACTTTTCTCCCTTATCCTAGCCTCAAACACTTCCTCTAGCACTTCCCTCACTAACCGGGTTATTGACTTAGTACCAACCTCTAGGTTATCGCTACCCAGAGTCGGTGGACTTACATTGACTATCGGCTCCTTAACAGTCTCACACCCCGGAGGAGTAGGTGACTCCTCGTGATACTGCTTACCTTCAGAATCCATATTAGTCTTGTGTCTAACTTGGGATATCTACATTTTTAGAAAGCAACATAGAATAAGTACAAAGTCTAAATTTCAAGTAACACAGTTTCAAATTACTACGTGAATCAGCATCAAAGTCTCAGATAGTTCATTTCTGTAAACTATTTTGAAAACATAAACCATTTCAACCCTCTGTGGTACAATTTTTCAAATGTTTTTCAAAATCAATTATTTACGCACATGCACATGTAGTAAACACAGGCTGAGCTTTTACAAACCTATCTTTGATACCATTAAATTTAACACCCCAAACCCAGCCTAGCAGTCTAGACCGAATCCCGAATGCTACATTGATCACGAAGTGATCATGAGAAAATTTTACGAAACCAGTCGACTTTAATTCCATTTTCCCAAAAAATATATTCTATTACGAATCCAAAACGTATATACATTTAAAATTTTATCTGCAAGTTTAACAGAATAATCATAGGAATAAAAGTTCTAAAACGAAAATTGTACCATAGTCTTATAAAAACTTTACAGTTCAACTTAAACCAAATAGCAATTAAAAAATCGAAATAAAAACTTATAGTTCATCTCCTCTAAAACTGTCCAAGACCCCAAACTAAACTAACACACAACCAACCACCAGATCAACAGGCCCATTCTGTCACTAAATTGCATAACTAAACACATATGTGCAATCTCCTCATTGACCCTATGCACAAAACCCAAAACCTCTAGGCCCAAAATTCGGGGCGTTACAAGGTACCACTATTAAAATATTATTTTTTCAGTCAAATGTGTCAGTTTTTAGGGATGTGCTGCCTATGCACCACGGGTCAGTTTTTAGGGATGTGCTGCCTATGCACCACCCTCCACTTGGTTGAATGTACCATTTCGATACATAATCTATTTAACATACCATTTAAGTAGTTTCTTGTTATAATATATAAATAAAAAAGTCCAGATACAACATATTCCTCAATGATATTTTTTATTGAAAAAAGTTGGTAGGGAAAGTGGTTTTGGGCTGGGGAACAATTAGATTATAACCATGCAAATGTCCAACATTGATAGATATCATGTTGGAAAATACACACCGTTCGATGTTCTTATGAAATCACAATCATTTTCTTTCCATGCATTATTTCTTTCATTTTTTCATATTTTTAAAAATTACTAAATGAATCATATATGCAAAAAAAGAAGAAGAAGGTTAAATTGGTCGATTTTTTAAAAATTTCAAGAAATAAGTCATTTTTAAAGAGATTGTGTGAAAATACGTTCAGTGTAACAGCCCGATTTTTACCCTAGTCGGAACAGTGGTTTCGGGACCACGAATTCGAGTAAAAAAAATTATTCTTATTTATCTATGTTTTGAATGCATTAATTTGGTTGGCGTGAAATTTTATTTTAAAAATTGCATCATTTGAATGCCGATTTATTGAATAGGGTCTAAATGCATAACATTAAAACTTAATGAGTTATTTGATGATAACCAAATTATGAGGACTATTATTAGTGGAGGGATTTCATAGGAAATTTTGCCATTTCCAAGTGTAGTGGACGGCACTTGTTATTGTTATTAATTTTATATAATGAATATATGCATTCTACCTATTAGTATTATTATATTATATGAAATGAAAGTAATAAAAATAGAAGAAAAGGAATAAAATAAAACCACTTGCCTTGTTCTTGTCGAAATAAAAAGAAGAAGAAAAACAGAAAAGAAACAAGACATCCGGCCTTCCTTGATTCAAAATTTAGGTATGTGTTTAGCTTTAATTTGAAAATTGTTTGCATTTTTGAGATGTTAGTTGTCTTTTGATCATAACCCATGAATTTATTTTCCTAATTGAGGTTGATATGAAGAAATGCTTTTGTTCTTTGTTGATTGTGTTAGAAAATAAAAGTTGGTGTTTGATTATTAAGGTTTAAATTTAGATGTTAGGTGATTTTGTGTTTATGGTATGAAAATGAAATAAATTGTTAAATGGAAAGTTAATTGTGAAATGAAGATATGTAAGGATTCATATAGGCATATGGAGCATTCGGTTATGGTACATTGAAATAAAGAATTGATGTATTTTAATTATTAAATACTTTGGACTATTTAGCAAATGTTGAATACCATCAGGAGCGAATAAGTAAACTTATTAATTATGCATTAAGAATTGATTTGTTTATAAATTAAATTGAATGAGTTGAAATTGAAATTTTAATTAGATCAAGAAACGAGAAGATCGGAAGCGGATAAGGGAAAAGCGAAATTAATTGAATAGCCGAGAAACTTAATCCATCGATAATTGAGGTAAGTTTTAAGCAATTGAGTTGATTGAATTTAATTATAATGTAATTCATGAATTCAATGGAAGTACATAATTATATATGTATAGTTTGGTATAATCGAAAGTGAATACATATGTATGGTTTGATATAACCGAAGATGAATATATATATACATTTGTTTGATCTAGCCGATTGTGGTATAAGTATGTGTATATATATTCAAAAGGGTATAAGCTTGAGATGAGCACTAAGTGTGCGAAGTGAAATTGGTACTGAGTACTAAGTGTACGAAATTGATCATTTGGCACTAAGTGTGCAAATTGAATTTATACCGAGTACTAAGTGTACAAGATCTGTTAATGAGCACTAAGTGTGTGAGTTTATCTTTAAGCATCAAAGATGGAGTTCGATAAATTTAGATATTATGAAATGTTTGCAAGTGAGACATAACTTATATATGGTTGCTTATGAATTATATGAAAATGTATGTGTGGAGTGATTATTTGGAATTAATCATAAATCGTATATTTGAATGGCTTTGTACTTAGAATTGTGGATATACATTAAAAATGAATTTACTTATTGATACAGCATTGAGGTTAGATGTAATATGCGTGTTTATGATTGTGCAAGTAAGTTTTTAATTGGTGAAAACATGTCTAAAACATGCTTGAAGTTATTATTATTATTATTATTAAGAGATTGATTGATAGATGTATTCAATCGCTTTTAACTTACTAAGCTAAAAATAGCTTACATTGTGTGTGGTTGTTTGCTCTTGATTATAGATTTCTTGGTGATCGTCTGGTGCTCGGGGATCGTTGAAGAAGCTCATCATACTATCATTAACTTTTGGTACTTTTGAAAGTTTAATCTTGGTCTTATGGCATGTATAGGCTAATTGGTTTTTTTAGTCGAATTTGAATGTTGTGTAAATTGAGCCATGCGAAAATGGCCAAGATTGCTTATTTGATAATGTTATTGTGAAAAGTGGTTATATATTTTTATTCATGATATACGTGTGATAAGTTTTTCTTTAATGGCTATTTAATTTGTTAATTTAAATGTTATATGCATATGTTTGTTTGGTTTAAATGATTAGAGGAGTTGCAATTAAAATGATTGAAATTGTCGAATGTCATGGCTACTTTTTAACCGAATTTATTTACTTTATCTACATTTTATTAATATAGAACTGAAGTGAATTATTAATTACAATTAAATTGAACGATGTATAAATGTTAGTTATTATCTGATAATACCTCGTAACCCTCTAGTGACAGAAAAGGGTTAGAGTGTTACATTTTATTGGTATCAAAGCTACGATTTAGGCGATTCTCAGACTAACGTAGCGCGTTCGAGTCTAACTATACATGCCATAAGTTATTAAATGATAGTGTGATACTTCTGATGCTTAAAACGTGTTTTTCGTATAGTAAATGGATCAAGATCCCGAGCGAGCAGTAGCCGATGATATCGAGAGTATGGTGCATACTCCCGTTCAAGGGGCCATGCCGGTTGAATCTCGGCCAGCTCCGAGTAACCAAGACGAGGAGGCTAAACAAGCCTTCTATAATATGATGAGTGACTGGTTTAATCATTATATCCGGACAAATTCGGCTGTTAACAACCCTCGAATCTGAATAACCCACCTCTGGTGTCTGTGGTACCACCGACTGCTGATCCTGTGAGATTAAGTAGGCTCCCGGTCGATAAAATAAGAAAATACAGGGCCCAAGAATTTCGGGCTACAAATGATGACGATGCTGAGAAAGCTGAATGTTGGCTCGATAATACTATTCGAGTATTTGAAGAATTATCATGTACTTCCGATGAATGTTTAAAATGTGCCATGTCCTTGTTACGTGACTCTGCTTACCATTGGTGGAACACTCTGGTTTCGGTTGTACCGAAAGAACAAGTCACCTGGATTTCTTTCAGACTGAGTTTCATAAGAAATATATCAGTCAGAGATTTATTGACCAGAAATGTAAAGAGTTTCTCGAGCTTAGACAGGGCTGTATGACTGTTACTGAGTACGAGCGAAAATTTGTGAAACTCAGCCATTATGCCTGGGTGTGTGTTTCGACCGAAGCGGCTATGTGTAAAAGGTTCGAAGAAGGATTGAGGGAAGATATAAAATTGCTCGTTGGTATTCTTGAAATAAAAGAATTCGTGGTACTCGTTGAGCGAGCTTGCAAAGCCGAAGAACTTGGAAAAGAGAAAAGAAAAGCTGAGTTCGAACCTAGAGATTTTTGTAAGAGATCTGCGGGTAAAACTTCTCAGTCGGCACCAAAGAAGTTCAGAGATGATAGCAACCGATCTAAGACTACTGCAGGGCTTTCTATACGTGATCGACCACCAGTAAGTTCACTAGATACCTCGATTTCCAGTGTTGGAAATACTCGATCGAATAAACCCGAGTGTCAACAATGCGGAAGACGACATGTGGGTGAGTGTTGGGGCAAGTATAACAATAGAGCTTGTTATAGATGTGGTTCACGAGATCATTTCATTCGGGATTGTCCAGAACCAATCGAGAAAGATAATGTTCAGAGCACAAGACCGAGTGGCACTGCAACTAGGGGTAGACTACCTAAGAACACGGGAGGTAGGAGTGGTACTCAGAGAGGGGCTTCGGATACAGCAGTTTGATCCAAGGCTCGTGCACCTGCCAGAGCATATGCCATTCGCGCGCGAGAGGAAGCTTCATCCCCTGACATTATTACCGGTATATTCACTCTCTATAATATTAGTGTAATTGCTTTAATTGATCCCGGTTCAACTCATTCTTATGTGTGTGAAACATTAGTATCTAGTAAGACTTTGCCTGTTGAGTCTACTGAGTTTGTGATTCGGGTATCAAACCCTCTGGGTCGATGTGTGTTAGTTGATAAAGTGTGTAAGAACTGCCCTCTGATGATACGAGATTCATGTTTCCCGGCTGATTTAATACTATTGCCATTTGATAAGTTTGATATAATTCTAGGAATGGATTGGTTAACAGTACATGATGCAATAGTAAATTGTAAAAGAAAGACTATTGATTTGCGGTGTTAGAATAATGAGATAATTTGAATTGAGTCTACTGATCTGGATGGTTTATCAGCAGTGATATCTTCTATATGGGCTCGAAAGTATGTGAGAAAGGGTTGCGAAGCTTACCTTGCGTATGTGCTTGATAGTAATGTAACTAAAAAGAAGATTGAATCTGTACCAGTGGTGCGTAAGTATCTAGATGTGTTCCCTGAAGAGTTACCGAGATTGCCGCCTATTCGAGAGGTAGAGTTTGGTATTGAGTTAGTACCGGGGACGACTCTGATTTCGATTGCTCCGTACCGAATGGCACTTGCTGAATTAAAAGAATTGAAAGGATAATTATAGGAGTTGACGGATCGACGTTTTGTGTGACTGAGTTTTTCTCCCTAGGCTGCGCCTGTACTATTCGTGAAAAAGAAGGATGGAACTATGAGAATGTGTATTGATTATCGACAACTCAGTAAAGTGACAATCAAGAATAAGTATCCGTTGCCGCGAATTGATGACTTGTTTGATTAGTTAAAATGAGCATCAATGTTTTCGAAAATAGGTTTACGTTTGGGTTACTATTAGTTGCGAGTTAGAGACTTTGATGTGCCTAAAACTATTTTTCGGACGAGATACGGACACTATGAGTTCTTGGTGATGCCGTTCGAACTTACTAACGCACCTGCCGTTTTCATGGATTTAATGAACTGAATCTTCAGACAGTTTTTAGATCGGTTTGTGGTTGTGTTTATTGATGATATATTGATCTACTCTCGTAATGAAATTGAGCATGCCGAGCACTTGAAATTGGTATTACAGACTTTACGAGATAAACAGTTGTATGCAAAGTTCAGTAAATGTGAGTTCTGGTTACATGAGGTTAGCTTTTTGGGGCATGTGGTTTTGGCATCGGGAATACGGGTTGATCCGAGTAAGATTTCAGCTATACTTGATTGGAAGCCCCCTAGAAATGTTTTAGAAGTTCGGAGTTTTCTAGGACTTGCTGGTTACTATAGGCGATTTGTAAAAGGTTTCTCGATGATTGCAACTCCGATGACAAAGCTACTTCAAAAAGATATGAGATTTGAGTGGACAGAAAGGTGTCAGAAAAGCTTCGACCAATTGAAAACTTTGTTGACTGAAGCTCCAGTGCTTGTTCAACTGGAATCGGTAAAGAGTTCGTTATCTTTAGTGATGCATTCTTGAATGGTTTGGGTGGTGTTCTAATGCAGGGAGGCAAAGTTGTAGCTTATGCCTCAAGATAGTTAAAGCCACACGAAAAGAACTATCCGACACACGATCTCGAAATGGCCGCTATAGTATTTGCTTTGAAGATATGGCGTCATTATTTGTTCGGTGAAAAATGTCATGTTTATTCTGATCATAAAAGTCTCAAATATTTGATGACTTAAAAAGATTTAAATTTGAGACAGCGACGATGGTTAGAGTTGCTTAAAGATTACGAGCTTGTGATTGATTACCACCCAGGAAAGGCTAACGTGGTTGCTCATGCCCTAAGCCAAAAATCACTATTTGCTCTGCGTACAATGAATGCAGATATGACTCTGACTGATGATGGTGCAATTATAGCAGAATTAAAAGCGAGGCCGTTATTTGTTCAGTAGATTTGCGAAGCTCAAAAGGTTGATGATGACTTGATAGCAAAAAGGAATGATTGTGATTCGAATGCTGACTCGGAATTTCAGGTTGATGCTGAGGGATGTTTGCGGTTCAGAAACCGAATATGTGTACCAAATGATCCTGAGTTGATTCGGATGATTTGTAATGAAGCTCATAATAGTAGAATGTCTATTCATCCGGGTAGCACAAAGATGTATAATGATCTGAAACAGTACTATTGGTGGCACAGTATGAAAAGAGATATTTCAGACTTTGTGCCGAAATGTTTGATATGTCAGTAAGTAAAAGCCGAGCATCAGGTACCATCAGGATTACTTCAGCCGATTATGATACCTGAATGGAAATGGGATCGAGTCTCGATGGATTTCGTATCTGGTTTACCATTAACACCGAGCAAAAAAGATGCAATCTGGGTTATTGTTGATAGATTGACGAAGTCGGCTCATTTTATTCCGGTCCGTACAGATTACTCGCTTGATAAGCTAGCTGAATTATACATTTCTCAGATTGTATGATTACACGGGGTACCTACTTCTATTGTTTCGGATAAAGATCCGAGGTTTACATCTCGGTTTTGAAAGAAACTACAAGATGCACTAGGTACTAAATTATATTTTAGCACTGCTTTCCACCCCAAGACGGATGGTCAGTCTGAACGAATCATTCAAATACTCGAGGATATGTTGAGATGTTGTGTTCTTGAGTTCGAGTGTACGTGGGAAAGATACTTGTCCTTGATCAAATTTGCATACAATAATAGCTTTCAGTCGAGTATCAAGATGGCACCTTATGAAGCTTTGTATGGTCATAAATTTCGTACACCATTGTATTGGACTAAGCTCTATGAGACCAAGATATTCGGGATTGATTTGGTGAAAGAGACTAAACAGAAAGTAAAAGTGATCCGTGAAAGTTTGAAAGCAGCGTCAGATCGTCAGAAATCATATGCGGATTTGAAGCGAAAAGACATAAAATTTCAAATAGGTGACTGAGTATTTTTGAAAGTCTCACCATGGAAGAAAATTCTTAGATTTGGTCGCAAGGGCAAGTTGAGTTCGAGATTTATTGGACCATACAAGATTATCGAACGTATTGGACCAGTTGCCTATAGATTGTCGATGCCACCTGAACTAGAAAAGATCCACAATGTATTTCACATTTCGATGCTTCGCCGGTACAGATCTGACCCTTCACATGTGATTAGTTCGTCTGAGATTGAGATTCAGCCCGATTTAACTTATGAAGAAGAGCCGATTCATATTTTAGCTCGTGAAATGAAAGAATTGAGAAATAAACAAATATCGTTGGTAAAAGTGCTTTGGCATAAACATGGGGTCGAGGAAGCAACTTGGGAGCGTGAGGATTCAATGAAGAACGTTATCCAAACTTATTCATCGGTAAGATTTTTGGGGACAAAAATCCCTAAGGAGGGGAGAGTTGTAACAGCCCGATTTTTACCCTAGTCAAAACGGTGGTTTCGGGACCACGAATCTGAGTAAAAAAATTATTATTATTTATTTATTATTTATCTATGTTTTGAATGCATGAATTTAGTTGGCGTGAAATTTTATTTTAAAAATTGTATCATTTGAATGCCGATTTATTGAATAGGGTCTAAATGCATAACATTAAAACTTAATGAGTTATTTGGTGATAATCAAATTATGAGGACTATTATTAGTGGAGGGATTTCATAGGAAATTTTGCCATTTCCAAGTGTAGTGGACGGCACTTGTTATTGTTATTAATTTTATATAATGAATATATGCATTTTACCTATTAGTATTATTATATTATATGAAATGAAAGTAATAAAAATAAAAGAAAAGGAATAAAATAAAACCACTTGCCTTGTTCTTGTCGAAATAAAAAGAAGAAGAAAAATAGAAAAGAAACAAGACATTCGGCCTTCCTTGATTCAAAATTTAGGTATGTGTTTAGCTTTAATTTGAAAATTGTTTGCATTTTTGAGATGTTTGTTGTCTTTTGATCATAACCCATGAATTTATTTTCCTAATTGAGGTTGATATGAAGAAATGCTTTAGTTCTTTGTTGAATGTGTTAGAAAATAAAAGTTGGTGTTTAATTATTAAGGTTTAAATTTAGATGTTAGGTGATTTTGTGTTTATGGTATGAAAATGAAATAAATTGTTAAATGGAAAGTTAATTGTGAAATGAAGATATGTAAGGATTCATATAGGCATATGGAACATTCGGTTATGGTACATTGAAATAAAGAATTGATGTATTTTAATTATTAAATACTTTGGACTATTTAGCAAATGTTGAATACCATCAGGAGCGAATAAGTAAACTTATTAATTATGCATTAAGAATTGATTTGTTTATAAATTAAATTGAATGAGTTGAAATTGAAATTTTAATTAGATCAAGAAACGAGAAGATCGGAAGCGGGTAAAGGAAAAGCGAAATTAATTGAATAGCCGAGAAACTTAATCCGTCGATAATCAAGGTAAGTTTTAAGCAATTGAGTTGATTGAATTTAATTATAATGTAATTCATGAATTCAATGGAAGTACATAATTATATATGTATAGTTTGGTATAATCGAAAGTGAATACATATGTATGGTTTGATATAACCGAAGATGAATATATATACATTTGTTTGATATAGTCGATTGTGGTATAAGTATGTGTATATATATTCAAAAGGGTATAAGCTTGAGATGAGCACTAAGTGTGCGAAGTGAAATTGGTACTGAGTACTAAGTGTACGAAATTGATCATTTGGCATTAAGTGTGCAAATCGAATTTATACCGAGTACTAAGTGTACGAGATCGGTTAATGAGCACTAAGTGTGCGAGTTTATCTTTAAGCATCAAAGATGGAGTTCGATAAATTTAGATATTATGAAATGTTTGCAATTGAGACATAACTTATATATGGTTGCTTATGAATTATATAAAAATGTATATGTGGAGTGATTATTTGGAATTTAGCATAAATCGTATATTTGAATGGCTTTGTACTTAGAATTGTGGATATACATTAAAAATGAATTTACTTATTGATTCGGCATTGAGGTTAGAAGTAATATGCGTGTTTATGATTGTGCAAGTAACTTTTTAATTGGTGAAAACATGTCTAAAACATGCTTTAAGTTATTATTATTATTATTAAGAGATTGATTGATAGATGAATTCAATCGCTTTTAACTTACTAAGCTAAAAATAGCTTACATTGTGTGTGGTTGTTTGCTCTTGATTATAGATTTCTTGGTGATCGTCTGGTGCTCGGGGATCGTTGAAGAAGCTCATCATACTATCATTAACTTTTGGTACTTTTGAAAGTTTAATCTTGGTCTTATGGCATGTATAGACTAATTGGATTTTTTTTAGTCGAATTTGGATGGTGTGTAAATTGAGCCATGCGAAAATGGCCAAGATTGCTTATTTGATAATGTTATTGTGAAAAGTGGTTATATATTTTTATTCATGATATACGTGTGATATGGATTTCTTTAATGGCTATTTAACTTGTTAATTTAAATGTTATATGCATATGTTTGTTTGGTTTAAATGATTAGAGGAATTGCAATTAAAATGATTGAAATTGTCGAATGTCATGGCTACTTTTTAACCGAATTTATTTACTTTATCTACATTTTATTAATATAGAACTGAAGTGAATTATTAATCACAATTAAATTGAACGATGTATAAATGTTAGTTATTATCTGGTAATACCTCGTAACCCTCTGACGACGTAAAAGGGTTAGAGTGTTACATTCAGTTGGACGTTTTCTACACAATTAGCAAGAAAGCGTACCCAGTTGAATGCGCTTTCCCTTTAAGTCACATTTTTGAGTTTTATTTTAATATAATTAGGTTTTTTGGTCAAATGGTTAAAAGCTAGTGGTTTTGTCTTTGAGTCCTAGGTTTGATTCCTATTCCACTCACATTCGTATTTTTTTGATTTCATGTTATTTTAAACTTTTTATTTTTAATTAATATTTTAACATATAAGCTTTATTGGTTAAATGATTAAATAATAATGATTTCATTTTTGAGTCCCAAGTTCAATTTCTCTTCTAAACACATTTGTAATTTTTATTTCAGGTTGATTCAAACTATTTTTTTATTTCTAATTAATAAATATATTATTTTTTAATTTTTTTATTTTAATTCATCTTTTTAAATAATAATTCTTTTATTTATAAAATAAAATAATTATTTCAAATATCATTATTTTTAGTATAATATAATTTTTATATTATTTTGAAACAACATGAAATAAAAATAAAAAATGTGTTTAGCGAAGGAATTAAACTTGAGACTTAAGGATGAAATCATTATTTTTTAACCAAAAGAACTAATATATTAAAAATATTAATTTAAAATAATAAAAATCTTAAAACAACATGAAACAAAAAATACAAATGTCAGTGAAAGAAGAATTGAACCTGTGACTCAAGGTCAAAACCACTAACATTTAACCATTTGACCAAAAAGACTAATTATATTTAAAAAGTTAGAAAATGTGACTTAAAGGAAAAACGTGCCCAGTTGGGCTCGTTTTCTTTCCAAATGTGCAGAAGCTGGGCGCACTTTCACACAATATCTCCAAAAACGGTTTATTTCCCTAAATAAAAAAAATTTACCTATTTGGCCAATAAACTTTTTTTTAGCATATTGAATGGACGGTAATAGACATATATTATATGGTTTTGTTATAATTTTATTAAGGTTAAATAAGTAAATTAAACCATAAGTTAATAAAAGATATGTTATAACATAAAACATAAAAAAAAAGAAAGCCATGTTTATATTATTTCACCATTTTCGAAACTAAAACAAAAGAAAAAAGAAAAGAAACCTAAGGTTCGGCCATTTCTAAGCTCAATCAAGTTATGTGTTTAGCTCGTTTTTAATAATTTTTACGTTTTTGAGATCGTTGCTAACTTATCTTCAAGAGCCAAGCTTGAATTTTTGATTTTGATGAATATTTTGAGTTATGCCATTGATGAGAGCTTGTGATTTTTGTTGTTTGATGATGAGATATGTTTTAGATTAACATTTTTTGTATTAGAGTTTTTGATGATTTTGAGTATTTAGGACTAAATTGCAAAATAATAATTTGAGGGACTAAAATGTGAAATAAATGAAATATATGGACTTGTATGAATACTAGGAATATTCAGCCAAACATGGGTATATTGAAATTTTGCATATTTTGTGTTTTGTGCAATAGGACTAAATTGTAAAAAGTGTAAAATGTCAGGGGTAAAATGGTTATTTGCCCATTTATGTGTTTTTGGACTAAATTGAATGAAAATATGTTTGAATGAACTTAATTTGAATATGTTTAGATCAAGAACTAAAGAAATAGGATTTGGATTAGGGGAAAACGAAAGTTGTCGACTACCTGTCCTGTTCCGTTTTATATCGTCCGAGATAAGTTTATAAGCAAATAGACAAACTTAATTTTAATTAAATTTAATATATATATGCTGAAATGAAATATATGATTTTATACACGCTATATCCGAATGTGAATAAGCTTGGTTATTATATTTCCAAATTTGTTTCGACCGAGTTACGATGTCCGAAAGCCCCATATGAACCTTAGGAATAGTTAGGATACATATGTCATGACATAGGATTCCGATATATGTGTGTGAGTAAGTCCATGGCATCGATATGTGATTTCGATATATGTGTGTGAGTAAGACCCTATTTGAGACAGTGGCATCGATATGTGATTACATGTAAGACCACGTCTGGGACGTTGGCATTGTACGATATGTGTGATTATCCAAGTGTCCTATCCAATTCCGAATGGTTCATCGGGCATCGATAAGTTGTGATCAAAAGTGTAAAATGAGTGGAAACGACCAGGTATGGAATATTTGAATACCTAACTAAAATAAGGTAAGTAAGTAATTTGGTTATTTGTTGTAAATCATTTGTGATGCAAACAGAGGATTTATGTGATCATGATATATGTGTTTGGTCTTATGAATGATTGATACGAATATTCTGGAATTGTTTTTTTTTTTTAATAGGTGTAAACAAGACCATGTATATTCAGCCATATAAATATGTATATATACATGATGTTATATTATGATTTGAGCACAAGTATATAAGTGTATGTATATTTGGTATATAAATGTTGACATTTTGGCTTGAAGGTTGAGTGATAATTAAATTATTTGGATTATAATAGCATTCGGCCAAGCTGGCATTTATGAATGAATGTATATATATCTATATAATATGAACTTTATATGTTTGGATCTAGTTGTGTTATGATAATATAATTTGGCTTGGTTTAGTTAAGTTGATATTATCATTGGGTTGTACATTTGCTTATGACTTACTAAGCTATAAAAAGCTTACTCTGTGTTTATGTGTCTTTTTGTTTTATAGTTTTCTGGATCAAGTTACGAGCTCAGGGATAGTCAGCAAGATCAACACACTATATACTATTTTGGTATTTTTATAAGTTAAACTCGAATTATGACATGTATAGGTTGGAATATGTTTCAAATGATGAACTTTGGTTTTGTATAAAGGCCATGCGAAGATGGCTTAATTTCTATGTTTGAATTCAGTTATGCTTGGTTGTGGTTTGAATTCGTTTTAGTTAACATGTTAAGTACTATGAATGAATGATGTATGAAATAGGTGTTTTATGCTTTGAAAATGGCTTAACTTCCATGCTTAAATTCGATTTTGTTGGACTATGGTTTAAGTTCTTTTTGGTTATTATGCAACGTGCAATGGTTGAATGATACTTGTGATATCTATTTTGATTGCGTTGTTGCTTGGTGATTTTGGATATATGCATTAGGTTGATTCGGTTATGGTATGCATAGATAAACGATTATTTGAATTTTGGTTGTAGTATTTAGTCAATATATTTTATGTGATTTGACATTAAAGGTTGGTTGATTATGTCCAAACATCATATAACTTTGTCTTGATATGCTCATTTTATGGTATGGAAAATGCATGTATATATATATTAGTTAAATGACTATGACTGAAGTAATGGCATTCGGTTATGAGATGGGAGACATAAATATTATTTTTGAGCCACCTATGATTCGGCACTTGTGAGTATACATGTAATGAAGTGGTTTGATGTATTATTTGAATTATATGTTTACAAGATAAAATGATTGGAATTTGGGAAATTGGTTGTGATCTATGTTCGTTGATAAGTATGATATATATATTTAGTTATATGTATTAGGTTACCATGACAAAACATTCATTTAAGTTATAAAAGTTAGTTTCATAAATTAACTATTAGATGGCATTAGCATGAATAAATGTTCAACATTATTATGTGACTTATGTGGTTGTTTTTGAACTAGATATTCGACATTAATTGGGTTAGTCACCCTGTAAATATATATAAAGATATTTGTTTGTATAATGTATTGACATGTGATTTTAAGTATAAATTCAATTGATAATTTAAATGATGCTCGAGTTTGAATTGAATAGTAAAATCACTAGTTAATATGAAAAGTCAATGTATACTCACGTATTATAAAAGTTGGATAATTATTTAGGTTTATGTTTTATCTTTGTTAAAATCAGTATATGCTTTAAAGTTTTGAATGATATATTTTATATTGTTGCATAAGCATGATATTTCTATATATATAAGTATGATATGAAATGTTTCAAATTCAAGAGTTGTGTTAATTTAGGAAATAAATTTGACCGATCTTCGAGACTTGTTCATGTGTACATATAATTGTTCAGAATTGTGCTTTTATTCTGTAATGCCTTATGATCGTAATCCGGCGACGGATATGGTTTAGAAGTGTTACAAATTATTTCTCCTATTATCATTCCTACTAATCACACTCAAAATTTATTTATTTCTCCATATTTTCACTCCATTTTCCACTTAACAAAACACAAACAAAATGCTTAAGTCGTAATTTTCGTTGGATTTTTGCACCATTTTACATTATAGTTCGACTAATCATGGAATGGAACGGAAGCTCTATATCATCCTCTTCAAACTATAGACTAAATTGTTTGCATATATGCGGACTTTTTATAAGCTTATTTTGGAGCTCTTTTTTAATAACAATATCTCAAAAATAAAATATATTTAGAAAAATATTAACATTTCAGTTTTTTATATAAATAACTTAAAATTTTTAATTATTTAATAAAATGATTGGAATTAAAAATTATTTAAGAAAATGACTTGATTTCTACAATAACACTCGATGTCGCTTGATCAACCAACGGCATCACCCACTTTTTCCTTAATCATCACCCAATCAACATATTTAAAAAAAAATTGTGCCACCTCACAATGGCGACACCCGTATGTAATTTTCTAAATACCCGTTAAAAATACGGCTATTCATATTGGAGAAAAAGAAAAGAAAAAATTAATTTTTAATGGATGTCACCGGTTTCAGCGGTACGAATAATTTTTTTAAAAAAATATGAAAAAATATTTATGGGTGTCACCGATGGGAATTTAAAAAAAGAACAGGTGAAACAAAAAAAATGAAAAGACAGTTGAAATAGAAAAAAAAAGAATTGAATGTTAGAGTTCTGTTACTTGAATCATTGTTAAAGAAATAGAATACATGGTTAAACAAGGGGATCTGTGCAAGGCTTAAGGCCATGCGACACAAGTAGAATCCGTATAGAACTAAACTTTTTCTATTTGACATTGATTAGAATAAGATTTTTCAACATTTAAATAGATGTAGTCAAAATTCCTCTTGTATCATTCGTTTTTAACATTAGTGAATTTCTCCTCATCTTCCTATGGTTTTTTTCTCGAAAGGGTTTCCATGTAAAATCTGTGTGTTTTATTTTTCTTTTCTTATTGCTTTGTGATCGTTATATATTGTCATTATCAACGTTAGTTTTAACAAACTAGTATCAGAGCTTTTCAGGTTATTGTCTCAATCACGGTATGGCGACAATGAAGTATGATATTTCATTGTTGGATCGCAACACCAAATTCTCATTGTGACAGGTAAAGATGCAGACAATTCTTGCGTAGATGGATTTAGAGGATGCCTTGCTAAGGTTTGATAAGATGCCTTTGACATTGATGGAGGAAAAGAAGAAGTGTAAATATTAAAAGGTTTTAACGCAATTACATCTACATTTGTCGAATGAAATTCTACAGGACGTGTTGAAGGAAAAGACCACCGCTATATTATGGGCAAAGCTGCAACAACTATGTATGTCGAAAACCCTAACTAGCAAGTTGCATATGAAGTAGCATCTTTATACTCATCATTTGGAGAAAAGTGCGTATGTGCTCGAACACTTAACTGTGTTTAAAGAAATTCTTTTGGACCTAGAAGCCATGGAGGTTCAGTATAATAAAGAAGATTAATGGTTAATTCTACTTTGTTTGTTGCCCCCGTCTTATTCAACATTTAAAGATACAATTTTGTATAGTCACAAATTCTTCACAGTTCTTCAGTTTCGTATGACAAGATGAAGCATCTTATGGATAGATCCGACTCTCAGGGAGAGGTTCTCATTGTTTTCAGGAGATAAGAATGAAATATTGATGATAATCGTGGGAGGTCACAAGAACGAAATCATCGTAATAAATCTAAAGTAGATCTAGATTTTCAAACAGAGGTAAAATCTGTAACTTCTACAGGAAGAAAGGACACATTAAGTCTGAGTGCTATAAGTTGTAGAATAATATCAAAAGGGAAGTGACTAATCAAAAGGGAAAACAACTAGAACAATCTGATGAAGCTGATGTTGTAGAAGACTATATCAATGGTTAACTCCTAGTTGCTTTTTCCGACAACTCTAAAGTAAGCAAGGAGTGGATCTTCGATTCTGGTTTCACTTTCTATATGAGTCCTAATCAAGATTAGTTTACAGCATATAAAATGGTGTCTAAGGGTATTGTTTTGATGAGAAATAATTCTTCATGTAGAATTGCAAGTATTGGTATGATTAAAATTAAAATGTTTGATGGAGTCGTCAGAACACTTAGTGGCGTACGTCATGTACCATAATTGAAGAGGAATTTGATTTCATTGAGTACTCTTGATTCAAAAGAGCACAAGTACACAGCTGAAAGTGGAGTTTTGAAGATTAGCAAGAGTTCCCTCGTTATGATGAAAGGGTAGAGAAAGACTGCCAAGTTATATGTTTTGCAAGGTTTTACTATTATTAGTGATGCAACCATTGCTTCTCTTCCTTGTCAGATGATGATGTTACTAGACTTTGGCATATGCGTCGAGGGCATATGAATGAGAGTAGAATGACAGAATTAAGAAAAAGAGTACTTCTTGATGGACTAGGCAATAGCAAACTAAAGTTCTGTGAGCACTGCATTTTTGGGAAGCAAAAGATAGTTTGATTCACAAAAGAAATCCATAACATGAAGGGAAATTAGATTATATTCATTCTGATCTTTAGGGACTATCTAAAGTGCTTTCGAGGGGTGGCACCAATTATATGTTGATGATCATTGATGATTTCTCCCTAAAAGTTTGGCCATTCTTTCTGAAGCAGAAAAGTGATTTGTTTTCCATGTTTAAGGCTTGGAAAATTATGATAGAGAAGCAGACAAGAAAATAGATAAAACACCTTCGCACAGATAATGACTTTGAATTCCGTTTTGATGAGTTTAATGAATTGTGCAAATCAGAAAAGATTGTAAGACACTTGACAGTTCACCATACTCCACAGCAAAATGGCGTTGCAGAATGATTGAATAGAACAATCAAGGAAAAGGCACGATGTATGTTGTTGAATACTTGTTTACCAAAATAGTTTTGGGCTGAAGCGGCCTCTATTGCATGTTTTCTGATTAATAGGTCTCTATCTGTTTCTATTGAGAAAAAAACTCAACAAAAGGTATGGTCCAGTAATCCTGCCCATTATTCTGATTTGAAAATTTTTTGGTGTCCTACATATGCTCATTGAAACGCCCCAGAACTCGGCCTAGAAGTTTAGGCTAAATCTCGGAGATTACATTGATCACAAAAGTGATCGTAGAAAAATTTTACAAAACGTATTATCATTTAAACTTTCAATCAGGTAATTTAAGTTAAGTTCAAAATATTCATGAACATAAGTCTGCAGTTTAAGAAAATAGTCCAAAATAAGAATCTCGAAAAAAGAAATCCCAAACGAATCTTTAACCACAGTTCTTATAAAATCTTACAGTCCAAAACAATTTATTATAACTCATAACTAGAGAAATAATTTATTAGCTCGTTTAAAAATGTGGCTATCCAAGACCTCCGGCATGCCAAGTCCATCTACAGAAAATGTGAGTACCTGGAAAGGGAAAACTAAGGGGGTGAGCTACACGAGCTCATTGTGAGTCTGAAACTAATCATAAGAAGCAAAAGAAGAAGAAACAAACTAGAATGCTCTCAAAACATTACTCGAACAACAAGTCATAAATACAAAATATGGTTACACAATTCAACAATCGCGTTTACAAAATTCCAATCACACGCAATACTTAACCCACACAAGACTAAGTACTTTAGTGGATACAAAACAGTACACGCACCCAACATTCAGACAAACAACATCTAAATAGATACAAATGGTATAACAAGTCAGAAAATAATCCCACCCATTGAGCCAAACACCTCTTTGTCCCCTGTTCACACCACGAATAAGCTATAAAAAGCTCAACCAACCATGCAAACCACATAGGACCTCAAAAGGCCCATCCAATCCTACACACCACGTATGTGAACTAGGCCACTTAGATGATAATATGCAGCAGAGCTGACATATGTGTAGTACAGAGCAGTAAACAGCAGTATTGATGAGTTGTAGTTAAAACTGCCAAAACAGAACAGATTAGATTTCCTTCTCTTCGCATCCAAACCCAAAATTTTAATGCAAATGCAAAAATGCACATCATTTGAAGATAAACATTTAGAATAGATTATAGAATCAGAAATTTTATGCGAATGCTTATATGCAAACTGATTATTAATTGACTTACAGAAACAATACACACAACTTGTTAACAGTTCTACTTTAGTCAAACAGAATCAGCAATGCACGTAATTAAAAGACCAAATTCAGAATCAGAGGTCACGGTACTTGACTACTAGGTAACATCACTGAGGCAGGTCATTAAGTTAGTGCTATGCTAACAATTAACACATAAATCTAAGCTAAAAGTAGTGTCAACTACTCTTGCTAAGGCCTAGCCAAAGGTCGGAACACACAAGAACACGAAACAATCATAATCTACCTTGAAATAAAAATTTGCAAAACAGGGCTACATGGCCGTGTAGGGGTCACACGCCCAAGTAAAGGAGGCACACGCTCATGTAAAAAGGCATACGCCCGTGTAAAAAGGTACACAGTCGTGTGGCTAAGGCACAGGGTCGTGTGACCCAGGGACATAGTTGTGTGAGTAGGTCGTGTAACTCTCTGTCCATTGTACTAAAATATGGTGCAGGGCCGACATGGCCATGTGAAAGTCTCACACGCCCTTGTGCCTACAAGACATGGCCATGTGTCCAGAACATATTCCCGTGCAGAAATCAACAAAAATCCCCAAATCAGCCACATGATGGTGTGGCTAGGCCGTGTGGTACCAATTTCATCTGAAAACCCTAATCCCCAATTCGACACGGCCGTGTGAACTGACACATGCCTGTGGGGCCACCCACGAGGTCTTGAGACCACACCAAAATAGACTCGAAATGTGAATATGCAGTCAGCAAAATAATCCCCGTTTACCAAGGTTCGGAAGCACACAATCCTATGCTAATTTTGAACTTCAAAAAAACACATAGAATTTGCAAAATTTCCCATATATAAATGGCAACTTGACATCAAAATTACAGAGTTTTGAACACACACTTGTTTGGATTTCAAGCACCGAGAACCACTCGACTCGCTCCACCAATAGGTTCGAAAACCTCAATTCCAAAATAAAAACACACTCAACTATAAGAAATCGATTAAATAACTCGAAAGCACTAACAAACCAAATCAGTCAAAAACTCAAAAGACAACACTTACTCGATACAATATCCAAAAAATCAAGAACAACTTGAAAAGCAGTAACTAACAAATGAATAAAGTTTGAAATCCCTGACGAAAAAAGAAAAGAGAAGACAAACAAATTGCAAACTTCGAAGAGAAAGGAACCTTCTAAAAGAAAAATATTGGAACAAAGTGAGGGTGAGGGAAAACGTGAGAGAGTCATTTTCTTTTCTTTTTTTTATTATCTTTTTTTTAAATGAATAGGTACTCTAAGCACAAAAACAAACACTAGTGTAAAAGTTATTTCCCCAAAATCCCAATTGAGGACTCGAACCCAAAACCCCAAGCTAAACTAGCATACAACCAACCACCAAACCAGTAGACCTATTCTAACATTAAAACATAATAACAAACCCAATTGCCCGATCTAGCCACTGACCCTACCTATAAATCTAAAAACTTCCAACCCAAAAACTAGGGTGTTACAACTCACCCCTCCTTAAAGAAATTTCGTCCTCGAAATTTCCAATTAAGAGATAGCCGTCTAAACACAAAATTTACCACTATGCTTCCGCTGCGCACTCTAATCCCAAAACACTTTCAAACTATACTTTAAACCTTAAAAACTCGCCCACATACAGAACACACAACCATTGACAAAATCAATTACTTACATACACGAACACTCGAACCCAAAACTTCAAACACACACTCGCATCACTTAATCGCTAAAGCAGATAATTAATTATGTTTATCCATCACAAATACACATCCATACATGACTCAACATCGTCGTGGACACTCCCTAACCTGATGCTCTGTAAACCCGCATTTGAGAGAACTTCTTCCAACAGTAGTTTGGATGGCGTTTCTTACAGTGCTCACAAAACGGAACACTCGCACCACTACTAGCACCCTCCGTATTACCTTTGCTAACACTCAATAGCGATCTCACATGCTTCGCAGACTTAGGCTCCAACCCTGAAGGACTACGATCCATTTTCCTCTCACAACCTATGCACCTACCTTGAACCATCTCTCTATTTCTTTATATACTAGCCCTGAACACTTTCTCTAATACCTCTCTCACTACCATAGTCAACGCCTCAATACCAATCTCCTGTTTATCGCTACCCAAATTTGACGGAATCGCATTGACTTTTGAGTCCCGTATAAGCACACGTCTTGGAGAAGTTAACAACTTTTCAAGAGTCTCACCAGGCTGATCCTCGTAATCTCGCTTACCTTCAGAATCCATATCAATCTCGCAGCTAACTTAGAATATCTACATTTTTGGAAAACAAACACAACATAAATATCTAACAGGACAGTTCTAATCTTACAATTTTGAATTTCCACCTGGACCAACATCGGAGTCTCAAACATTTTATTTTCGTAAGATATTTCCAAAACACAAATCATTTCAAATTATTGTGTAAAGTTTCTCAAAAAAATTTTCAAACAACCACGTTCACACATGGATACTTAAAAAACACAGCTAAGTTTTTGCAAACTTTACTCTGATACCACTATATGAAATGCTCCAGAACTTGACCTATAAGTTTAGGCTGAATCTCGGAGGTTACATTGATCACTGAAGTGATCGTAGAAATATTTTACAAAACGTATTATCATTTAAACTTTTAATCGAGTAATTTAGGTTAAGTTTAAAATATCCGTAAACATAAGTCCGCAATTTAAGAAAACAATCCAAAATAAAAATCTCAAAAAAAGAAATCCCAAATGAATCTTTAATCATAGTTCTTATAAAATCTTACAGTTCAAAAACATTTATTAAAACTCAAAACTAGAAACATAATTTATTAGCTTGTTTAAAAACATGGCTGCTCGAGACCTCCGACATGCCAAGTCTAACTACAAAAAATGTGAGTACTTGAAAAGGGAAAACTAAGGGGTGAGCTACACGAGCTTAGTGTGAGTCTGAAACTAATTGTAAGAAGCAAAAGATGAAGAAAAAAACTAGAATGCTCTCAAAACATTACTTGAACAACAGGCCAGAAATACAAAATATGGTTACACAATTCAACAGTTGCGTTTACAAAATTCCAATCACACGCAATACTTACCCACACAAAACTAAGTACTTTAGTGGATACAAAACAGTACATGCACCCTAACGTTCAGACAAACAACATCTAAACAGATGCAAATGGTATGTAACAAGTTAGAAAATAATCTCACCCATCTAGCCAAACACCTCTTCGTCCCCTGCTCACACCACGAATAAGCTATAAAAAGCTCAACCAACCATGCACACTACAGAGGACCTCGAAAGGCTCATCCAACCCTATACACCATGTATGTGGACTAGGCCACTTAGATGATAATATGCAGCAGAACATTTTAATGCAAAACAGATTACAAAACAGATTAGATTTCCTTTTCTTCGCATCCAAACCCAAAATTTTAATGCAAATGCAAAAATGCACACCATTTGAAGATAAACATCCATAACAGATTACAAAATCATAAATTTTATGTGAATGCTTGTATGCAAATAGATTATTAACTGACTTACAGAAACAATACACACAACTTGTGAATAGTTCTACTTTAGTCAAACAGAATCAGTACTGCACGTAATCAAATGACCAAATTCAGAATCAGAGGTCACGGTACCTAACTATTAGGTAACATCACTTAAGTAGGCCATTAATTTAATGCTATAGAGTCTCAACTACTATTGCTAAGGCCTAGCCAAAGGTCAAAACACACAGGAACACGAAACAGTCATAATCCGCCTTGAAACAAAAATTTGTGAAACATGGCCACATGACTGTACCGGCCGTGTGGAAAAGCCTAGGTTGTATGGGGATCAATATGTCCAAGTAAAGGAGGCACATGCCCATGTGAAAAGGCACACACCCATGAGAAAGGAGGCACACACCCGTGTGTTCCAGGGACATTGCCATGTAACTCTCTGTCCATTGTACTAAAATATGGTGCAGGATCAACCGTGTGAAAGTCTGACACGGTCGTGTGAAAGTCTGTCACACCTGTGTGAAAATCTGTCACGCTCGTGTGCCCATAGGACATAATCGTGTGTCCAGAACACATGCAAAGAAAAAATAAAAAAATTCCCAAATCAGCCACGCAACTGTGTGGCCAAGCCGTGTGGTACCAATTTTATCCAAAAACCTTAATCCCCAATTCCACACGGCCATATAAACCAGAATATGCCTGTGTGGCCACCCATGAGGTCCCGAAACCACACCAAAATAGACCTAAAATGTAATATGCAATTAGCAAAATAATCCCCGTTTACCAAGGTTCGAAAGCACACAATCCTATGCTGATATTGAACGATTGCAAAACACACAAGATTTGTGAAATTTCCCAGACATAAACGGTAGCTCGACATCAAAATTATAGAGTTTCGAACACACACTTGTTTCAATTTCAAGTATTGAGAACCACTCGATTCACTCCACCATCACGTTCGAAAACCTTAATTCCAAAATAGAAACATAATCAATTATAAAAAATTGACTAGATAATTCAAAAGCATTAACAAACCAAATCAGTCAAAAACTCAAAAGACGGAACTTACCCTACATAATATTCAAAGAATCAGGAATAACTTGAAAAGTAGTAACTAACGAATGACTAAAGTTTGAAATCCCTAATGGAAAAGAAAAGACAAACAAATAGCAGACTTCGAAGAGAAAGTAACCTTTCATAAGAAAAATAATAGGACAAAGAAGTGAGGGAGAGGGAGAATGTGAGAGAGTCATGTTCTTTTTTTTAATGAATAGTTACTTTAAACATAAAAATAAACACTAGCATAAAAATTATTTCCCCAAAATCCCAACTAAGGACTCGAACCCCAAACCCCAAACTAAACTAGCATACAACCAACCACCAAACAGTAGGCCCATTCTGACATTCAAACACAATAACAAACCCAATTGCTCGATCTAGTCACTTACCTTACCTATAAATCTTAAAACTTCCAACCCCAAAAATCAGGGTGTTGCTGTCACGTTGATAATGGTATATTGGAGCCTAGATCTATTTAATATGTTTTCTTGGTTATAAGGTTGATGTTAAAGGGTATAAATTATGGTGTCCTAAAACGAAGAAAGTTCTAATTAGCAGAGATGTTATTTTTTATGAAACTATTTTGTTGCCTAACTTACCTCTTAAAGACTCTTCCAATAAAGACCAGTATAGTTCAAACGCACATGTGAAACATGTGGAGCTTTAAATTGATCTAGGATCTACAATAGAGTCTACTCCTCAAGTTAGTACAAAAACTCAGAGTAGAGTTGCTTCTTCACCAGAATATTATATTTCCAAGAACAAACCTAGAAGAGAAATTAAACCTCCAAAGAGGTTTACTGAGGTTGATCTAGTTGTTTATGCTTTAAATGTGACTGAAGATATAGTTGCAAATCAAGAGCCATCTACTTATTTTAAGGTAGTTAGTTGTGGTGATTTAGGAAAATGGATAATTTTCATGCAAAAGGAGATGAAATCACTCTATAAGAATATAAAATGAGACCTAATGAAGCTTCTTGAGGGTAAAAAAGTTGTTCTTTGTAAATGGGTGTTCAAGAAAAAAGAAGAGACTCCAAGAGTTGAAGAACCCATATGTAAAGTAGGGCTGATTGCAAAAGGTTAGAGTCACATTCCAGGTGTAGACTTCACAAATGTGTTCTCTCCAATTGTGAAGCATAGTTTGATTCAAGCCTACTTGGTATTGTTGCCACGTATGATTTGGACCTTAAGCAGTTAGATGTAAAAACAACATTCTTGCATGGAGAACTTGAGGAAGATATTTATATACAACAAGTAGAGGATTTTATAGTCTTAAAAAATGAGGACTATGTTTGCTTGCTGAAAAATTATTTTATGGCCTGAAATAGTAACCAAGGTAGTGGTAAAAGAGATTTGATTCATTTATGTCTCCTCATGATTTCAAAAGAAGCGGCTTTGAGAGTTGTGTTTATTTTAAAAAAAATAATGATGATTCATTTTTATATTTACTCCTTTATGTTAATGACATGTTGATAGCAACCAAAGATAAAGGAGAGATAAGAAAGACCAAAGCTCAACTTAGTAAAGAATTTGAAATGAAATATTTGAGAGTAGCAAAAAAGATATTCAGGATGAAGATTCTTAGATATAGAAAAGCATGTAAATTGTACCTAATTCCAAAATGGTAAATTGAGAAAGTCCTTTGCAGTTTCAATATAGAGAGTACCAAGCCTGTTAGTACTCCATTAGCTACCCACTTCAGACTTTTATTGACTTTGTCTTTGCAATCAAATTTATCATGTATGCTATGATTTGCTCATGTCCAAATTTATCATATGTAGTTAGCGCAGTTAGTAGATACATGGCGAATCTTGATAAAAAAACACTAGAAAGCAGTTCAGTGGATTTTCAAATACTTAGACGGTACTACTGATGTTTGCTTACAGTTTGGAAGAACTAGAGATGGAGTCATTGGGTATGTTGATTCTAATTTTGATGGAAACATTGATAAAAAGAAGATCTCTCATAGGGTATGTCTTTACTATTGGCGGTCGCGTAATGTAACAGCTAGTTTTTCAATGGTGTCGAAAATAGTAATTTCGAGACCACAAATCTGATGAGTAAGTTCGTATAATTAGTATTTAAATTATACGATTCAATAATAATTTTTATATTAAATTTTGATTTGATGAATTTAACTAATTGAATTAAAAGTTAGTATAAGTGGTTCGGTTCAAAAGTCAAGTGGTTATTGAAAACGAGGTATTAGGACCTCGTTTCTGTAATTTAGGGCCACAAATATTTTTATTAAATATTTATAGAGTCGTATTATAGGTGAATTGAAGTTTGGTTCAGTAATTTTGATGATTGATTGCTTAATTAAGGTAAAAAAAAATTAAATTGTAAAAGAGGTAAAAGTTAATCGTTATAGATTTAAAATGCTAAAAGGACCAAAATGATAATTCAACCATGGTCAAAAAGTCCAAGTAGTGGTGGATATGATTAAATCTACTAACTTTTGGGCTATTTACTCTTTTAGTCCTAATTAGTTAGGATTAAATTGAAAATTAAGTTTGTTTGGTTGGAATTTAATATAATTGAAGGACCAATTGTGTAATTAAAACTTTCCTTGGATTGTAATTATAACATATTTCTATTTTATGGACAAATAGGGACATGTTTTAATTACTTTTATAAGTTATATAGCAAAGGTTAAAAGTCTAAATTAGTAAATAAGTAAAAATTATAATGAAACAATTAGAAGACAAAGTTATCTTCTTTATTTTCTTTCTTCAAACCAAAACTCCATAGCCATGGAGAAGTAAGCTTTCACCCAACTAGGGTTCTTTGATTTAGGAGGTAAACCTAACCTGGTTTTAGTAATTTTTATGTTTTTGAGCTCATATTAGCTTAATCTAGCTAACTCGGGGATTAATTTGTAAAACTGTTAGATGTTATGGATTGTACCATTGATGAATTTAATATGTTCTTGAAATTTTATGGTAGAATATTAAGCTTGGTTGCTATATAGGACTATTTTGTAAAGTAATTTTTGGTAATTTTAATGTTTAAGGACAAAAATGTGAAATTGGAAAAATTACAAGGACTTAATGCGAATATGATCTGTAATAGAGTTCCAAACAATTCGACTAAACTTCAAATTGAATAAAAATGGTTAAATTGCATGTTTTGGGCTTAGGGACTAAATTGTATAAAAGTAAAAAGTTAGGGACAATTTTTTAAAAATATAAAAAAAGACTTAATTACATAAAATGAATTGATTTTTCTGTTAGGATTAGTGAATTGAATGTAATTATTATTTTAGATCAAGAACAAGTGGAAAATCGAGGAAAAGAGAAAATTTCCAAGTAGCCCCTATACCTTGTGATTGCTGCAATTTAGTCTGGTAAGTTCATATAGTTTAATTTTAGTAGATCTTTAAATTTATTATATGAACCTAATTGCATAATGCTTGATTATGTTGATTTGTGTCATTGAAAATGGAAATAATGAATTGACACAACGTTGATCACTAACTAAGCTACTCTGGACCGTTGCTAATGTTTTGTGTATTACTCACCTGTTGTGAGCTGTGATTGGCAGGAACTCTATTAAGAACCTTATCGCCAGGAACTTTGTTAAGGAATTTATTATCGAAAATATTTTTTATAAATTTTAGTAATTGAATTATTATGCGTAATATAGTAAGCTTTACTGTTCAATCAACGAACTTACTAAGCTTTAGAAAAGCTTACTTGTGTGTTTGTCTTGTTTAATTGTATATACATTTTATGGATCGGGGGATCGGATCAGCACAAAGAAATCACATTATTCAAGAAATTATTGGAAACCCTTGAATCTATCTTGGCTTATATGGCATGTGATAGGAAATTCGATTATGTTCTGTAATGTTCATAAGTACATGTATTGTGTTTGATGGTACATTTTGATGTTGTGGTATGATAGTTTAAATGTGGTATGTATGTTTAATTCGATGTTATAGTATAAGCGAACAAGCATGAAAATATAACTGTGACTTGAATTAGGTTTTATGATATAAATGAATTGAAGATAAGTTAAATATGAGTATGTTGAGACTTTTGTGATGAAACTAAAGTAGTGAAATATTGGGTAATTGATATGGGGTGTGATTATTGACCCATTGGTTAGATTTTAAATGGATTGAATTAGCATGTTTTGGTTGTTCTTGTATGTATTTGAAGCCTTGTGATTACACGTTTTGTAATTGGTTTAGGTACCTATGCAATTGGGTGAAATTTGAGCTTGAAGTAGAACATTTTTGGGCTCACACGGCCTGGGACACGGGTTGTCACACGGCTATGTGAAGCACATGAGTAACCTACACGGGTGTATGCCCATAGTGTGTTTAAAAATAGTATAGGTGCAGTTCTCACATGGGTTGACACACGACCATGTGAGAATATTTCAAATGGTACATGGGCTGGCACACGGCTTGTGACACGGCCGTGTGATCCAAATCAGAGAGTTACACGGTCCATACACAAGGATGTTTGAGAGGTTGAACATGGGCATGTGGAGTAGCCACACGACCATGTCTAGAGCCTCATAGTCTGGGCTCTGTCATATGGTCTGGACCGTGTGACTTGTTTGGAAAATTTCACTTTTGTCCCAAATTTTCTATTTTGTCTTGAATTTGTCCCTGATTGTTTCTAAACTATTTTCAAAGCCTCGAAACCTCTATTTAAGATCAGTAAATGTATGATTATTCCACTTTGAATTATATATGAATTTTGTTGATTTAATGAAATGATTAGTAGCTATTTATTCTGAAAAATTTTGTACAATAAGGTAATACATTGTAACCCTATTTTGGAGACAGAAACGGGTTATGGGTGTTACACGTAATCAGTTGGAAAGCCATTTTGCAAACTACAATTACTTGGTCTACTACTGAAGCTGAGTACATGGTGATTACTGAGGCTTATAAAGAAGTTATTTGGTTAAAGGGATTCTTTGATAAACTCAGTAAAGACCTTCAGATCAGTACAATGTTTTGTGATAGTCAGAGTGTCATCTTCCTTACAAAGAATCAGATGTTTCATGAGAGAACAAAGCACATTGATGTTCAGTATCTTTTTTTGCATGATATTATTGCTCGTGCTGATATTGTTGTAAGTAAAGTTACTACTAATGAGAATCCTGCAAATATGAGGATTGAGTCACTTCCTATAATCAAGTTTGAGCATTGCTTGGACTTGGTTAGTGTTCATCGTTGAATACCCCTTTAAGGGGTTTCCTGGAAGAGGTGGAGAACTTGTTCATTGAGAATTCGTGTCAAGGTGGATATTGTTAGAGTTGTGTGACTTGAATCCTTGTTAAAGAAATAAAATACAGTGGTAAAACAAGGGGATCTGTGTACAGACCATGCGACACAAGTAGAATCCGTATAGCACTACACTTTTCCTATTTGGCATTGATTAGAATAAATTTTTTCAACCTTTAAATAAATATATTCGAAACTCCTTTTGTATCATTCTTTTTCAATATTATTGAATTTCTCCTCCTCCAGCTGTGGTTTTTTTCTCGAAAGAGCTTAACGTAAAATCTGTGTGTTTTATTTTTCTTTTCTTATTGCTTTGTGATTGTTCTATATTGTTATTATTAGTGTTAGTTTTAACACTGAAAAAGATAAAGGGGGAACCCGTGATCGTTGCTTGTTTCATATATGATTTTTGTTTTCTTGGCTTTCCAGTGTTACCATCAATGGATGAAATATTATTTCAAAAAAATAATTTTAAATCAGATGAGAGTGGGAAAGAAAAAGTTATGAGAGAAAGATATAGGGATGAGAGAGAAAGAGATATGGGAGAAAGATAGAGGGACGAGAGAGGGAAAGTCAAATATGGGAAAGGAAAAAGAATAACAAATATGTAAAATAAAGATATAAAAGAGAATTTACTATTTTATGGAAAATAGAGAATCAAATATGGGAAAGGAAAGAGCTATTTTTCATCTCTTTCCTTTCACAAGTATTTTGAAAAATACATACAGGTGTCGCTTGATATAGTGGTGGCACCAACAAAAAAAAGTCTTTTTTTTTTAAAGCTGATGATTGGATAATGATTAGGCCAAAGAAAGAGGTGGTACCGCCAGTTGGTCAAGTGGCATCGACTTTTATTATAGAAAACGGGTCATTTTCTTAACTAATTAATATTTTTAGGTTATTTATATAAAAAAGCCTAACTTTTCAATCATTTAAAAAAATTAAAAAAAAAATCAAAAGTGAAAAGAAAATCTGTCCCATTTAACGGTAAGCTTGTCCTAAAATGACACATGTTATTCTAGTAAATTAAACGATGGGTTCAACCTAATTGCAAGCCGTGGAAGGATTCCTTCAATAGTGCCAGAGTTACTCTTTTTTTAATAATAGAATGGTTATCCACCAACATCACATTGGGTTAATTATTTTTTGAGTCAAAATTTAAATAATAAAATATATTTTAAGTCTTTAGATTTTCTATAAATTTTAATTTAGTTCTCATAATTTTACTTCTAGCAATTTAATTTTTCAATTTTTTAAATTTAAAAATTTAAATTTAATTGTTGACATTATTAATATCCTACAATCAAATGTGCTAGCGTGACATGTTTAAATTTAAAAAAAATTGTAACAATATATCTTAAAAATGACATTGTAATGTATATGAACTTAGTAGAAAATTTTAATGTAGTTAACAATTCCAAAAAATTCATGCCGATATTTTAATAAAATAAAGTATTTAAACTAGATAATATTTTAATCAAATTAAATTATTTAAACTAATTAATAAAATTATAAAAATTAAATTATTAAATTATGAAAAAAGTAAAATATAAAAATTAAATATCAAATTTGATCTAGAAAACAAAGTCTAAAGCTAAAAACCGAGTACAAACACCTTAAACCCAATATTAAAATTGTTGAGAAATCTACCAATCAAAAATATCCACAACAATTTTATTATGAGTTTATATCTCGTTAAATTACCTTATATTTATAATATGGAAGATATAAAATATCTTATGTTTTTCATCAGTTATATTAAAAATATTGAAAAATGTGGGTGGAAATTAGAAATATTTATTATTGGTGTTGGTTAAAAAGAATGTGACTAGTTTTACACTTTCACCGAATGAATTTATTATTAATTGGCGAGACTAAACTCAGTTATGGACTTGAACTTAGCATGGTCATTGTGTGTAGTTTTAGATAGATGTGACAAACTCGTTTTAACCTGAATTTGAAAAGCAGCAAACTAAAAAAAAAAATCCTTGAGATTGAAAAAGCCTAAACTTTAAAGAAACTCGAAATTTAAATGGCCTAACTTAAAATTGATTAAACCCAAAAAGTCTTGAGTTCGACAATCATAAACTCTAAGTTTGATCTAAACTTAAACCCAAATTTAATAATAAAAATAATTTAATCAAATTTTAATTGAGCATTTTTTGATAACTTGAATTATTAATTATATTCTAATGTTTTTTTATTATTGATATATTTTATTAAAATATAGTTATTTTTAAGAAGTGAAATTACTACTACAACAAAAATACTAAATGTAAACTCCTCAATCCAACTTAAACGTTAGGCCCGAATCTGGGAGATTACATTGGCCACCAAGATGACCTAGTACAATCGGAGTTTTTTTAAAACAATCAAGTTAAAACATTTGTTTATTTTTAGAAGAAACTTAGTCTATTTTTAGAAATAGCCATGAGCTATCAAAGACCGATTTAGATTAACTTTCCTATGTGACGATGATTACCTTTTCAGAAAACTTGGTTAATTTCTCATTTATTTATCACTCAAAATTTTAATTGTATTTTTAGCAGTGGAAAAATGTTATCTATTTACGTTTTTAATAAAAATTGGAGTTCATGCATAACTAATTAATATTCATAATTCGATATTTTAAAATCAAATTAAATGTCATGCAAGCTATATATATATAAAACTTAAATCCTATGTCATATGCCACAATTCAAAAAATAAAATAATACAGTCTTTGAATAATAAAATATCAAATAGTGAACCCAAAATATTTTAATAAATAGAACCGAGCCGAGATCATTCGGATGTCGTGCCCACATCCTAACCTAATGGGTTATTTGTAAAGATGGAAATAAAAAAAGAAGTGACCGATGAAGCTTAGTATGAGTTCCATCACAAGGAAATCAGTGCAAACAGTCAATAAAATATACTAAATAACAAACCATAGAATGAGCATTGTCAATTATTAATGCAGAGTTTACAATTTGTGTATGCACGGGATTGTTAATGGCAATGCAATTTCAATATATCAAAATAAAGGTCTTACCCAACTCCGCTACACACCACAATTGGGGTTCCCCATGAACTCCAACAACCTTTTACGTCGGGTTGTGGTTTAACCACCAATGGTTTGCAAATGAGAGCTACCACTAGGCTGTGGGTACACAACAATAAAATGCAGATAAAGTTCCATTGGCTATGAATGCACAACATATTTGCAGTTTTTAGGATAAATGCTACTAATGGTTGTGGGTGCACATCAAGTTTATACATAGGCTACCTATGACTGTGGTTTGCACAGAAAAATTATAGATAAACTGCCAATCTTTGTAACACCCCTTACCCGAGTCTGATGCCAGGACAGGATACGAGGTATTACCGGACTTAAACACAAGCAAACATACAAAACCAGGCCATAAAATTTTGCCCAAATTTAAAACTTTTCAGTCACATGCAAATCGTCCCTTATAAAGGCCTACGAGGCCTAAAATATTCATCGGAAGCGATTTGGGACTAAACCGAGAACTTTCAAAACCTTTTTGACACTTAGAAAATTTTGTTATTTTGGAGAGTCACACGCCCATATAGGTAGGTCGTGTAGTCACACACACTTGTGTGGCTTGGGACATGTAACATTTTTTCTTTTAGGGCCTAGTCGAAACAATGATTTTAAGACCACAATTCTGAAGTAGAAATAATTATTTCATGATTATTATAAGGTCTAGGATGTGAATGCATGCTTGTGTGAAAATTTCATGAGGAAGTTTTATGCCTAAGATACCCAATTTGATTGTAGGGACTAAATTGAATAAGTTGTAAAACTTGAGTTCTAGAAGCTCTTAGCTAGAAATTGAGTTGGATTATTAATTAGAGGTCCTTGGATAGCAATTTGCCTCAATTCTAAAATTTTGGACAAAAATGGACATGCATGGATAAAAATTCAAATTTTAGTAAAAAGGGCATTTTGGTCATTTCATTAATTAAAGAATAAAAAGGAAAAAATAAAGCAAAAATGTTGTCCATCTTTCTCATAGTGTGCCACAAATTCAAGGGGTTCCATAGCTAGGGTTTTCAACATTTCAAGCTTGATTGTAAGTGCTCTCTAGCCCCATTTTTAATGTTCTTTGCATTTTTGAAACCCTTAAAGCATGATCTATCCATTTCTAGCCATATTTTGAGCTAGGGGTTCATGTATGAAATTTGACCCAGGTGTGACATGTTTGTATCTTGATGTTTAATGGAGGAATATGAATGTTTGATGTGTTTGATGTGTGATAAACATCTTTAACTAAGTGGTTTTTAGTGAAAACACTTAAAAAGGACTTGTTTAGAAAAGGTGTATAAATGAGTAGTAAAAATGAGAAATAAAGGAAAATATGAGCTAATATAAGCATGGTGTAGGTTCGGCTAGGCTTGGGAAACAAAGAAAATGAATGCATTTTATCTTACGAGCCTAGGGACCAAAATGTAAAAATGTACAAAGTTAAGGGTAAAAGGGTAATTTACCATAGAGTAAGTTTTCAGGCTGAAATTGAGAAATGTGATGAATTAATAATTTAATTTGCTTATATAGACACGGAAAGACCAATCTCTAAAGTAGACTATGGAAAACAAAAGGTTTTGGAATAGTCAGAATTCAAACCCGAATCATAGTCCAGGTACGTTCATGTAACTTAATTGGATCTGTAAATATATTGATTTTATTTGTTGTATTGAATTGAATGTGTAATGTAAAAATATCGAATTGTGTGAAAATTTCCATAAACTCGAAATTTATCGAAAAAGGGTTGTAATCCATTTGAATACTGAATTCCGATGGATAGGTTATCTCTTATGTGAAATGGGATCCTGCATGTGTTGCAGAAAGGATTTAGCCCGGATGGATAATCCATTGATCTCACTATGGAAAAGATTTAGTCCGAATGGGTAATCCTGAAATTAGCCTATCAAGTACATGTTTCAATTAGGATTTAACCTGGACTGGTAATCTTACTTGATTGGATTTTGCCTGGACTGGTAATCCAGATTTCGCTCTATAGGGAATTCTTTGTTATATAAAGGATTTAGCCTAAATTGGTAATCTGACAAAACCCTTAGAGTATATGGTACAGCTAGAACTTAGCCTGGACTGGCAATTCTGCTGTACGATATATGGCTCAAGAGTGTACCAAAAAGGTGTTACTAGATATGAATTGACAGATAATAAAATAGTACACCTAGAGTGTGCAATGTGATGAAATATCCATCGAAAATTCAATAATTCAATGGATAAAATGTATATATATATAAGACATAAGAAACATGAAATAGAAAGTGTACATGTTATAATAATCTCATCTATGTATCTTGGAATATTTGTGACTAACTTGTTAATTTAGTGCATGTGTTTAGGGAACATTATCTATAATTGATGGATATTAGCTTATTGAAATTATGTGTTTAAAATAACTGATAAGTTACTTGATAAGTTACTTTTCGTTATACGAACTTACTAAGCATGTAATGCTTATCCCATTTGATTTTTCCCTTATCTTATAGTGTTTACGGACTCGTGAAGGTTGGAGGATAGTTGGATCTTTGATCACACTATTAACAATCTTGTTTTGGGTATAAAAGAATTATTCATTTTGATATAATGACATGTATAGGTTAATTAGTCCTTTATCATATGTGTCATTGATTTGGCCAAGTGTGATGGCTTTTGATGATTGATAAATTCATTTTGCATATGGCCATGAGATATGGCTCATATTCACTAGTGGGTTGTAACCCTTATTAATCATGTATGCATGCAATGTTTTCATGTTGATGTGGTTGCTTGTGAATGATAGATGTGAGTAATGATATGTTGGATTGGTGAATGAACCATGATCAATAGATATGGCCTTAACAATGTTATAAATGTGTAAAGTGGGAAAGAAAGATATAAGGCCTAATGGTGATAAATTGGCAAGGAAAGATTAGAAGAAGCATGTAAATTTGAGATAGTGCTAGGTGTCATTAGGGTCATAGTTTAATCATGAATATGAGTATTTGAGCATCTAAATGTGCTTTGTTGCATGCTAAGAAAAATGTATAAGTGGGTGAACCCCTAAGGGTGGCAAATGGCTTGGAAATTAGACTAGAATTTGTCCACACGGGTAAACACACGGGTGTGTGTCTAGATTGTGTGTCCATGGGCGTGTTGTTTAGCCGTGTGTCCTCTACACCTAAGTTTTACAAGTCAGAATGTCTAATAGTAAACACACGAGCTAAGACACGGGCGTGTGTCTTTACCGTATGAGAGACACGACCTACCCACATGGGCGTGTAATCTGGTCGTGTGAAGTCTGCACCATTTTATGAAAAATCATTTAATTTTTAATTAACCACACGGTCTGGCCACACGAGCGTGTGATACGGTCGTGTGACCCTATTTTGGTGCTGATCATAAACAGACAGTTACACGGCCTGAGGACACGGGCGTGCCGAGGGTACACGGGCGTATCCCCTATTTCATACGGGTGTGTAACTCTATTCTAAACCAAAAATTTTCCAAAGTTTCCGATTTAATCTCGAACCATCCCTAATGCATGTTTTGGGCCTCATAGGCCCATATAAGAGATGTTATGCTTGTGTATGATTGAACTCTGATTTCAAAGAAATTTTATAGCTAGGTTTAGCATGAACATTTGTGTATGTGTCTGGTAATGCCTCGTACCCTGTCCCAGCTACGGATATGGGTAAGGAGTGTTACATTTAGTAGTATCAGAGCTACGGTTTAGTCGATTCTCGTACTAACGTAGTAGGTATTGAGTCTAGCTATACATGTCATTATACAAGTTATGATAGTGTGACGTCTCCTAACTATTTCAAATGTATTTGTATATAGTAAATGTCTTCCAACCAAGCCTAAGATGAGTCCGAGGAAGCCAAGAGCCATGCTCAAGCTTCCGTACAATGAGCCACGTCTAGTAGTAGTAGGAGGCCCATGTCTAGGGGTTGGGAAGAGGAAAAGGCAGCCTTTTTTGAAATAATAGATGAATGGTTTGGTGAGTACTTGAGAACCAACCCTGCTATACCACGACCTCCCCCACCTCCTACACGATATAAAGAAGAGGTACCACAAGGTATTGCTCCAGTAGACAAACTTAGGAAATATGGGGCTGAAGAGTTTTGGGCTACAATTAACGATGATCTGGAATGGGCTGAATTTTGGCTTAAGAACACCGTGTGAGTTCTTGACGAGTCATCATGTACCCCCGAGGAATGCTTGAAGTTCACGGTATCTCTATTGAAAGACACTACATACAACTGGTGGAAGACTATATCCTCAGTGGCACCAAGAGAAAATATTACATGGGAGTTCTTCTAAGCTAAACTTAAGAAGAAGTATATCAGTCAAAGGTTTTTGGATCAAAAGAGAAAGGAATTTCTAGAACTTAAGCAAGGGGAATAGATTGTGTCGCAATACGAACGGGGGTCTGTCTGATTGAGCCAGTATGCCCAAGAGTAGGTTCAAAATGAAGCTGAAATGTGCAAACGCTTCGAGGAAGGACTAAATGAGGATGTTAAACTATTGATTGGGATCCTAGAAATAAGAGAGTTCACCGTGTTAGCCGGTAGAGATAAGAAAGCTGAAGAGCTAAGTAATGAAAAGAAACAAGAGAAGAAGAAAGCCCAGGTTCGAAGTAAGAGATTCATGGGCAAGACATACTCTCCCACAAAGAAGTCGAGAAGTTATCAAGAACGCTCCAATTTATCAGTGGGACATTCGAGTAAAGCAACAAGCTCTAAGCGTCCCAATCCGCGGTCTTCATCTCCTATTGCGACTAGTTGGGGAGTGTGGGAAACCAAAAATCAGGGTGTAATAGTTGTAATACGTTTCACTTTGGAGAGTGTCAGTTGAAGAGCGGGGCATGCTTCGTGTGTGGTTCTCTTGACCACTTCTTTAAGGATTGTCGGGAACAAGTTGACAAAGAGGTTGAGCCAACCCTGAAATCGAGTGCTCCTATTTCTCGAGGTAGGCCTCCAAGATACCCTGGAAGTTCCAGTGGTGGTCGTAGTGTTGCAAAAGACTCCATCACAAAATCAGAGGCTCGAGCCCCGGCAAGAACTTATGCCATACATGCTAGAGAGGAAGCATCAGCTCCTGATGTCATTACGGGTACATTCTCTCTTTATGATATTCCTGTTGTTGCTTTGATTGACCTGGGATCAACCATTCGTATTTTTGCATGAAATTGGTGTCTAGTAAGGAATTACCTATAGAATTTACTGAATACATGAATAAGGTGTCGAACCCGTTAGGCAAACATGTATTAGTTGACAAAGTATGCAAGAAATGCCATTTGATGATTAGAGAACATTGTTTTCCGGTTGACTTAATGTTGTTGTCATTTGATGAGTTCGATGTTATATTGGGTATGGATTGGTTGACACTACATGACGCTATAGTAAATTGTAGACAGAAGGTCACAAAATTGAGGTGTGAAAATGGTGAAACTCTTCGGGTGGAACCAGATGAGTCAAACATACCATCTGTTGTGATTTCCTCTATATCAGGTCAAAAATGCATGAGAAATGGGTGTGAAGCCTATCTGGCCTATGTGTTGAATACTAAGGAATCTGAATTGAAAATTGAATTAGTGCCAGTAGTATGTGACTACCCAGATGTGTTTCCAGAGAGTTGTCGGGATTGCCCCCTATTAGAGAAGTTGATTTTAGTATTGATCTAGTGCCGGGAATAACACCTATTTCGATTGCCCCGTATCAGATGGCTCCGACGGAATTAAAAGAATTAATGTCTCAATTGCAAGAATTGACGGATAAAGGCTTTGCAAGACCTAGTTTCTCTCCCTAGGGTGCACTGGTGTTATTCGTGAAAAAGAATGATGGTTCTATGAGACTCTGTATCAACTACCGTCAACTCAGTAAGGTAAAAATTAAGAATAAATACCTGTTGCCGAGGATTGACGACCTGTTTTACCAACTAAAAAGAGCAACGATATTTTCAAAGATAGATTTGAGGTCCAGCTATTACCAATTGCGCGTCAAAGAGTCAAATGTGCCCAAAACTACTTTTCGAACAAGGTATGGTCATTATGAATTCATTGTGATGCCGTTTGGGCTAATGAATGCTCCCGCAGTATTTATGGACTTGATGAACCGAATTTTTCGACCATACTTGGATGAATTTCTTGTAGTGTTTATTCATGACACACTGATTTATTCACATAATGAATCCGAGCATGCTGAACACTTGAGGACAGTTTTACAAACTCTGAGAGATAAACAATTGTATGCGAAGTTCAACAAAAGTGAATTTTGGCTTTAAAAAGTCAAATTTTTTTGGGACATATTGTTTCGAGTGATAGCATTAGAGTTGACCTCAGTAAGATTGTGGCTATCGTTGAATGGAAACCGTCGAGAAACATGACAGAAGTTAGAAGATTTTTAGGTTTGGCTAGCTACTACAGACAATTTGTTAAAGGGTTTTCTATGATCGCCACTCCGATGACAAGGCTTCTCCAAAAAGATGTTAACTTTGAGTGGTCGAAAGGGGTTAGCAACGCTTCGAGAAGCTAAAGACGTTACTGACCAAAGTACCGGTTTTGGTACAACTTGAGTCAGGTAAAGAATTCGTAATTTATAGTGACGCATCCTTGAATGGTTTGGGATGCATACTCATGTAAGAGAGTAAGGTGGTAGCCTGCACTTCAAGACAGTTGAAGGCTCACGAGAAGAACTACTTGACACACAACTTGGAATTGACTGCCATTGTATTGCATAAAAGATTTGGAGACACTATCTGTATCGTGAGAAGTGTCGTGTGTTCACTGATCATAAAAGTTTGAAATACTTGATGACACAAAAGGATTTGAACCTAAGGCAACATAGATGGCTTGAATTACTAAAAGATATGAGTTTGTGATTTATTACGATCCAGGTAAGGCAAATGTGGTTGCTAACGCTTTGAGTAGAAAGTCATTGTTTTCCTTGAGGGCCATGGGTACATGGTTGGCTTTGTCTGATGATGGATCGATCCTAGCAGAGTTGAGAGGTAGACCGAGTTTTCTTCAATAGATTTGTGATGGCCATAAAGTTGATAAAGAGTTACAAGCTAAAAGAGTTCAATGTGAGTCTAGCAATGAACCAGATTTTCAGAATGGCTTCGACTGTTGCTTGAGGTTTTGTGGTAGGATCTGTGTTTCGAACGACGCCGAGTTGATTCGAAATATTTTACATAAGGTACATAACGGTTGTTTGTCGGTCCGCCCAAGTAGTAGAAAGATGTATAATGACTTGAAGAAAATGTATTAGTGGAATAGCATGAAAAGGGATATCTCAGAATTCCTATCGAAATGTCTAGTTTATCAGTAGGTAATGGCTGAACATCAAGTACCTTCAAGGTTGCTTCAGCCTATTATGGTTCCCGAGTGGAAATGAGACCGTCTTACTCTGGACTTTGTAACAGGGTTTCCTTTAACTCTAAAGAAGAAAGATGACATTTGGGTCGTAGTTGACAGGTTTACCAAATTAGCACATTTTATACCGGTACGAACTGATTTCTCGCTTGATAAGTTGGCCGAGTTGTACATTACTGAAATCGTGAAACATCACGTAGTACCCTCGTCGATTATTTCGGATAGAGATTTGAGGTTCACTTCTCGGTTTTGGAAAAAGTTACAAGAGGCTTTGGGTACGCACAAATACTTGATGATAACTGAGATAATAGAACTCTTGGGTGAACCTTAGGAACAAATCAGATATTCGTGCCATGACATTTGGCTCATTTGTGCGCTAGTGTAAGACATGTATGGGACATGCATCGGCCACATTATGAGAACCTGTGTAAGACCATGTCTTCATTCAATCCATCCTCAAATCTTTTGCACATGATGGCTTCGGTAGACACGCACTCCCTAGCGTATTTGCTGAGCCTTACGAACTCACTTTCATACTCTGCTACTGTCCTACGGCCTTACTTCAGCTCTAAAAACTCTTTTCTTTTCTGGTCCATAAACCTCTGACTAATGTACTTCTTTCGGAACTCCTCCTGGAAGAACTCCCATGTAATCCTTTTCCTTGGCACAATAGACACAAGGGTGTTCCACCATTCAAAGGCTGAGTCTCGTAGGAGTGACACTGAACACTTCATGCACTCCTCAGGCATGCACGATAACTCATCAAATACCCTAATGGTATTTTCAAACCAAAATTCTGCTCTCTTCGGGTCATCATCAATCTTAGCCTGGAATTCCTCGACCCCTTGCTTTCGTATCTTATCTGCTGGGGGTTTCTCTCTCCTAACCAAATCCACTCATTGTAGAGCTACCGGGGCATACTGAGGAATCAGGGGAGGTGGGGGAGGTGGAGTATTCGGATTCGCACAAATGAACTCCGAATACCACCCGTCCATCATATAGAGGTAAGCATCTCTAGCTCCTCTACCCTAACTCATCATCACGAGCCCACTATCAATTGGCATAGTCCCTTCAGTGGTAGCCGGCACATTACTTTCCACGTCATCTGCTGCAGCTACGTCAGGATCCATTTACTATATGAATAAAACACAATTTATCTTTTCAAGAGTCATCACACTATCAATATACAGTTATGGCATGTACAGCTAGACTCGTACTTATGCTAGGTTGTCCTAGAACCGACTAAATGTAACACCCCTTACCGGAGTCCAAGGCTGGGACTAGGCACGAGGCATTACCATACTTAACCACATGCATACATTCATTTCTGAGTCACCAAGACTTGATTAAATTTAAAACTCTTTCGAACTCTGTTTAAACTCCTTAAAGTGGGCCTACAAGGCATCAAACTTTCCTTGGAAACCCTTCGAAACCAACTCAAGTCCTGAAACTGACTAGATAAATATGATTCTTGAAACAAGGCACACGCCCGTGTAGAAGGGAAACACACCCATGTGGTCATTATAACATGGTTGTGCTAATGGCCCGTGTGACACACACAGCCTAAACATCTAGGGACATGCCTATGTCCCATTCCCGTGTGAATTTAATTCCAAATTTGAACCTACGGAGGTTTTTACACGACCTGACACGCACATGTGTCCATAGCCCATGTCCCTCACACGGCCATGACACGCCTATGTCCTAGCCCGTGTCTAAAAACCATGCCATTCTGTTTTTGACGTCAGCATCCAATAAAGGGCACACAGCCGTGGCACACGCTCGTGGCCAGAGGCCATGTCCTCTATACGGCTGAGACACACGGTCGTGTCTCTTCCCATGGTTTACTACCATGCATATTGACTTGAAATTTTTACGTGTAGGTGACACACGACCGGACAACACGCCCATGGGGCTGGCCGTGTGTCACACACGGCCTAGACACACGCCTGTGTGTCTACCCATATAGACAACATAGGGCTATTTACCAAGTCCTTTGCCACTCTGAAACACAAAATAACAACATCCATCATACGAAAGATCTTCATAACATGATTCCTCAATCCAACAACCACATCTAAGGCCTTTACACATTTCATATTTACTAAAACAACCAAAAAATTTCCCATTTATGAAATAACTTCTTGTATTCATATAAAAACTTTTAACTTTAGCCATTTCCATGGCCTTATACAAAATGAATCAAATTGCTAATGTAAGTCAACACATTTGGCCAATTAGCAGCGACACAAAATCATAAGGTCAGGGTCCTATACATGCCATAATCAAAATAAATAGATCTAACTATACCAAGTGCTTCGATTGATAGTGTGATTGATGCCTCCGACATCCGTTGATCCACGAGCTAACTAGGCAGCACTATAAGAAAATGGAAAGAAAATAAGGTAACCATAAAGCTTAGTAAGTCGCATGCAATAAATATAACAACTTTCCCATTCACCATCATACTCATAGTACTTAAGTAGGCATAAGCACAACTTACTCATCACTAGTCAATACATTTCACATAGCATATATTGAGCTCACATCTCATACATTTCAAATAGGTACCTGTACCACTCACAGCATTGTTATACTTTCCTTGTTTAACTTAAACTATGACTCTCACCGTTGAACCACTTAGAATGCTATCAGATATTTATTAAGCCTCAAACATAGAGTGTAATGCCGATGTCATGTCCCAGACATGGTCTTACACTGGCTCATCCATCAAGTCGATGCCATGTCCCACACATGGTCTTACATTGACTATCGAAATCGAGGCCGACGCCATGTGCCAAACGTGGTCTTACACTGGCTCTCACATCTCCGTGCTGATGCCATGTCTCAGACATGGTCTTACATTGACACATCTCCTAGCCGATACATGTCCCAGACATGTTTTACACTGGCTTACATCTCGAGGCCGATGCATGTCCTAGATATGTCTTACACTAGCTCTCGTCTCAATGTCGTTGCCAAGTCCTAGACATGGTCTTAGACTGGATCCCATAATGTGGCCGGTGCATGTCCCTGACATGTCTTACACTAGCGCACAAATGACCCAAATGTCATGGCACGAATATCCGATTTGTTCCTAAGGTTCACTTGGGAGTTCTATTATCTCAGTTATCATCAAGTATTTTCATTACCACAATTAAGAAATTTATGCTATATCAACTTAAACACATATAATGACAATGAAGTTGTATTATTTACATACAACTTACCTCGGTATTCAAAATTTGGCGGTTATCTCGGCTTATTCTGCTAGTTTGGCTTTTCCCCGGTCTAGGCCCGGATTTTGTAATTCTTGATCTATAATGATAAAAATTCACAAATTTAATCATTTTATTAATCTAAGTACTCAAAAATTTAAAATTGGGCAAAAGGACCATTTTACCCCTAGACTTTTACAAAATGACCATTTTACCCCTAGGTCCGAAAATTTATTTTTTATCACATTTTCTCACTAATCAAGCCTAGCCGATCACTTTTTATACTAAAAGTAGCCCACAATTCTCCTTATTTCACACATTTATCACCTATTTTATAACTTATGCAAAATGGTCCTTAGTTAGGGTTTTCATACTTCACAAAAGTTGTTTATTACACTACCATACTCATTTTCTTCTATAAAATTTCAGAAAACAACATGAACACACTCATGGTAAAACCCTAGACTTTCAACCATTTTGCAAAATAGTCCCCTCATTTGGAAGCTTATGTTACAAGAGTTCTAAAAGTACAAAAATATTCAAGGAAAAACCCTCAAATCACTTACTTGCAAAAGCTTTAAGTTGATGAAAATTTTTCAAGCTTCCATGGCCATTTTCTTGGAGAAAAATCGGTGGAGAAGAAAGAGAGAGATGAAAAAAATTGACAACTTTTACTATTTGTTTTATTTTATTCAATTTCAACACCTAATTTCACCAAATTTTGACTTTTGACCACCTTTATCTCCTATGGCCGGCCATACTATTATAAAGAGTATAATTGCTCTTTAAAGACCTCCAATTTAGGTTCTTTAGCTATTTGACACCCTTAGCTATCAAAAAAGGACTTTTGCACTTTATGCAATTTAGTCCTTTTTCACAATTAAGCATGAAATCATTAAAATTACTTCACCAATTTTTTCATGTGCTAATATAAACATGTTATAGCTTAAAATTAATAATAAAATACTCTCTCCAACTTTGGATTAGTGGTCTCGAAACTACTATTTCGACTAGGCCCAAATTCGGGCTATTACATCAAAACCTCAAAGATAACCTCACTAATTTTTAAGCATCAAACCGATAACTCATTCTTAATATAATTTGAAATATTTATTATAAAAAATAAGGCATGTCACAAAGTAAGGTTTAATGCAAAATTTGCAAAATAATAAACACGATGCGAGAGAAGGGATTTGAACTTGAGTTTCAAGAAACGCTACACTAACACTTAACCAAAAAACCAATACCTCATTTATTTCCTAAAAATACATAGATAATCTAAAAAAATTAAAGCATGATCACTTTCTCTCGATTCACAAACCCGATTCTACTAACCTCTAATTTTTGGGACGTTAAACATTCCAATATCCATATTTTCAAAGATTCAATTGAAAGAAATAAAGCTATAAAAATAGCTCGTGGACTATCTAGGGACTAAACTGAACAAGTTATAAAATTTTGGGAAAAACTATAAAATCTGAAAAGCAGGGGTCATACGACAGTGTGAAAGGGTTGAAGTCGTATATAGGGGTTACACGATCGTGTAACAGATTGCGGTCGTGTGGCATTTGCTATATTTAACCTACAAGAATTACACAGCCGTGTGACAGGCCGTGTGGAGGGTTTTTGACCGTGTGAGAGTAGAACTATACTAAGGTTTTAGAGGCACATGATTGTGTGAGAGGCCGTATGGCCCTAATACTAGGCACAATTTGCCTCAATTTGCTTGTAAAATTTATACACCTTTCACAGTAAGTCCGATCAATGTCCCTCACGATCAAATCTAGTCTGATGCACCTAAAATGAGTCCTTCAAATTATATTTACTCAGGAATTAATGGTTGATTTCATGATTAATCAAGACTTTGGAGAGATGTACCAAGAACCAATAAAGATTGTGTAATCAGATTACAAGATTAATGTGGATAGGAGTTATATAGAAATTAGAGATTAAACACCATGATTGAGATGTACTTATCAATCTTGGATAAAAGAAATGGGTGCTATCAATGGAGAAAACATAAATCGGTAGGAAATATGATTTTACAGGATTGATTCCATTTTGAGAAGTAAAAATAATTTCAGCAATTGTAACACCCCTCGCCCGAATCCCTCGCCGGAACAGGGTTCGAGGTGTTACCCGACTTAAACTCAGTCAATCACACAAAAACCGTGCCAAAAAATTTCAATCAATTTAAAACTTTTCTTTTCACATGCAATCTATCTCATATATGGGCTTACGAGGCCCAAAACATCACTAGCCAGCATAGGCCAATTCACATGGCCAAAACATTTTATCAATACAAGCCAACACCTTTGGCTAAATTATAATATCACATACTCAACATTAAAACCCTATACATGCCATAGAGTCGAAATACTAGTATTTACTTACACCAATAGCGTGAGCTCAACAGTGTGATAATATCTCCGGTGAACTCCAACCCGAGCAGGTAACTGGAGCCAACAATCTATAAAACAGAGGAATGTAACAATGGAGTAAGCTTTCATAAGCTTAGTAAGTTTTAAGCAATGCAAACAAATAAACGCAATTATACTTCGATTATTAAATTTCTCAAGCGGCCATATTCTAGGTATGTTGCCATCTGGCCGAATATACACATGCACATAATGCACATTCAGCATTCTTATAACACTTAATCTGAATTCATATAACATAAATAAATCAAATACCTTCACATACTTTCACACCTTGACCCAATGTATCATGATCATAGATATAGTTATAACATTTGTTCACATATGTATCACATTACACACTTATGATTCACTTCAAATCAAACTCACATATGAATACATAATGCGTACCTGGCCCACTTAACGTATTGAATATATTCATTTGTCAATCTAACATGAGGTACCTTAGTCTTAGACTTTTCTCAAATCACCGGCATTTCGCCTGCTAGGCTCGAGGCCCGATATCATTCCACCGGTATTATAGCCTGTTAGGCTCGAAAGCCCGAATAGTATCTCACCGGCATTATAGGCTGCTAGGCTCAAAGGCCCGAATAATATCTCACCGGCATTATAGCCTGCTAGGCTCAAAGGCCTGAATAACATTTCACCGGCATTATAGCCTGTTAGGCTCAAAGGCCCGAAAAACATTTCACCACTTCTTTCCCACTTTCATAACTTATACTTCAATCATGTATAACTGAAACACATATCTATGAACAAAGATTTTCATCCTTTCAACCATATAGGGTTTAATTTCCACATTGGAACACATATCTTAGTACATCAGTTAATAGTATCAAATTCGACTAGATATGCTAGTCACATACGGCTCATAACTTTAATTTAATATTCATTCAACACAAAGAACATATGTATATTTTCACTGAAGCATCATCTCAATACAATACATCTTGCTCACTTATTTGCACACAACCTCTCAAATTAGCAATTATAAGATGGTTCCGCACATAGCCCATCCTTATCGATAATTTACGATGGTTTTACCCTTACTCACATATATGACATAGGCATTTTTACCTATGCTTCTCAATTCACATTCATGATTCAATTCCAATCGATTTAATATGCATAAGTACATATCGCATACCTGACCAACTTAATGTATTGAACGAAATCGATTGTCGATTTTACACAAGGTTTCATAGTTGAACATAAACATGAAACCATTTCTTATATGTTCGATTCACATCAATCATCAAATTCATTTAATTCACATGTACTTAATTAGGTTGTTCGTACCTGAATAATTTACTTTACGGAACGAATCCACATATCTTATTAGCCCATAGTCTTATAGCACCACACTTTTAATAGTTTACCTCATCGAAGTTCACATTTAATCACTTTAGTACCAAGCCACATTCGGCTACCACAAAGGACTAATAATAATAATTTTATACACATCATGGTTTTCTTTAGATATTTAATAATCACAAATCGTGATATCTCTACCAGCACATATACGGCATAGTTTATTCATTGTAACACTCATTTAGTGCATCAAATTTCCAAATCTAATTCATCTTAAGCATAATAGCCATAATCGGCTTATAGCCTTAAATCATTACATATTCGGCACATTAACTAAATAAAATTTACATTCTCTTTGCCATATTAATTTAACTCTTAGGCATATAAAAAGGAATCAAGCTTAAATACTTAAGAACTTACCTCGAATGTTGCCGAACGATTACAACGGCTATTTGATTATTTTCTCTTTTCCCTTATCCGAATTTGCCCCTCTATGCTCTTGAGCTTGCATCTTCTTCCCCCAAGTGACCGAATTTTTCAAGAGCTTCCTCCTCTCTTGCTCTCCTATTTTCGGCTATGATGAACAAAGATAGACAAAACTTTTTGTCCTTTCCATCCTTTTGTTATTCTTATTATTTAACCTTTTATGACACATATCTGACATACATTAATTGTGCCATACTTATGCCATAACTTCAATAAAAAAATTGCACATGTTGTCTACCATTAACAAGATGGCCGGCCACTACACATAAAAGTGGGAGGTTTGACATGCAAATCCTCCTATTTTGCTCTACAAATTATTTGGCCACTACAAATTAGCCTATAGCATTTTCAGAAATTTTCACATAAGTCCTATTTCATAATTTCATTCACAAATGGTAAAATCAAAGCATGAAATTTTCACACATGCACTTTCACATGAAATAAACACAGAATATAACATTTAATTATTTTCGGGATTCGGTTTGGTGGTCCCGAAACCACTTTTAGACTAGGGCCACATTAGGGCTGTCACAGCAATAGAGAGAAAATATTATGCAAAGTAGAGATGGAAAAGGACCCTCCACACTGATATGATATGTAAATATTAGAATATATGATTTTGTAATATTAGAGATTTGATTTGTATATAGCTTTTAATCTTAGTTGTCGATGTACTTTGATCTGTACCATTGAATTTGGGGAGGCTCAACTATAAATAGAAGCCTCTCCCCTTCATTGTAAATCATTTCATTCTTAAGTAATCAGAATTCTTTAGAGCATTCACTCAAAAACTTATCTCTTGTGTTCTTAGTTTTTTTGTGGCTTTCTTCTTTATTCCTCTTTGTTCATCTTTGAATTGCTTCCTCTTTGTATTGGTTCCTTGGAGGAATTCTTTTAAATCCTCAATTGTTTGGAGTTAGGTTGACTTAGGTGTTTCTGTGCGAAAGAATTACCTAAGGCCACACGGATTACAAGGTGAAAATTCTAAGCCTGTAGTAGTTGGTATCATGCTAGAAAGATTTCAAAAGAAATTGTTGAACATAACAAGAAAATAGAGACCCATGGAAGGGTTAGGAAGGCTAGTCGATTGAGGGACATGCTGTCAAGCTTAGAAAATTAGGAGGTCAATCTCGAAGTGTTCATAGGAGACATGAAGGAGACACTCGAGATAGCCATGGGTCGTATCGAGGATCTGAGCTCAATAATAGAGGATTTTAAAGACTTTGTGTAGAAGACTCTCAGGTCTTATTTGGGCAAGCTGACGATAAGAGACGATGTTCTTGAGGCCATAGTGACGACCATGAATGAGGAGATTGCTGAGCTCAATGGGGAGCTCACTATCTACAACGCTATGTGGGATGTTGACTTCAGGACTACATCAACGCAAGATGGATGTTCCAAAACCCGAGAAGTTCAAGAAGGTAGGTTCGCTAGAGAAGTAGACAACTTTTTGTGGGAGTAGGAGCAATACTTTCGAGCAATGGGCATCGAGGATGAAGTCACCAAAGTAAACACTAGTTTGATTTATTTTACTAATGTTGCTCTCTTATAGTGGTGACCTAAGTTAACGAATGAAAAACACGGAGGAATGACTAACAAAACATTGGATGAGTTCCAATGAGAGTTGAAGGAACAGTTTTACCCATAACATGTCTAGAAAGAGGCTTGGGCCAAGTTAAGTTGACTTACGCAACAAGGCACTATTTATATCATTTTCTAGAGTTCAACGAGTTGATGTTTCAGATCTTAAACTTAAATGAAAAGAAAGCCTTCTATTGCTTCGAGGATAGACTAAAAATGTAGGCAAAGTAAGAGTTACATCACCAAGGCATCACTAAACTTACCACAGCTATGGCTGAGGTAGAGAATTACTATGAGTTTGGGGGAAGAAAGTCCGATAATCATGAGTCTTCCGAGCCCAAATCCAAACCCAAGAGCAATGGTGGGGGAGACAAAGATAAAACAAGAAACAATGGCGAAGGCCTAAAAGCTAGGCAAAACAAGCCATGAGAGAAAAAGGGGTCGCTAAAGTGCTTTCTTTGTCAAGGTCTACATTGGATGAAGGACTGCCTGAAAAGGCAGCCTTTAATGCCATGGAGGCACGTGAGGAGGCCAAAAAAGACACCAAATATCTTACTGCAATATTGGGTGGTGTCAAAGACAAGAAAAGTAATGGGCTGATGTTTGCGGACATTGTCGTGGCTGACAGAGGATTGGATACACTTATCGATGATGCTTCAGATTTATTCATGTCCAAAGAGATGGTAAGGGAGATAGGTCTCAAAATTGAGAAAGATTCAGGTCGAATCAACACGGTGAACTCGAAAAGTGTTCCAATAACGAGTATAGAAAAAGGAGTGGAACTAAAACTTAGCGATTGGACCGGTAAGGCAACCGTTAAAGTAATCCCACTTGATGAATATTATTTTGTGGTTGGATTAAGCTTACTTGTTCAGATTAATGTGGGTATTTTTCCTTCTGGAAGATGCATGGTGATTTCGGATTAAAACCATCAATGTATGGTAAGAAAGAAAATGAAAGGAAGCATGGAGAGGAAATATTATCAACAATCCGATCTGCTAAATAAGTACGTAAAGATGAAATCTCCTATTTAGACACTTTGAAGGTCGATAAAGACTTAAAATTCGTTGGTGAAACTCCAAAGGAAGTGGGTCAGTTATTAAAGTCCTTTCAAGACGTAATGCCAGCAGAGTTGCCCAAAAAGCTACCACCTAAGAGGGAGATGGACCACAGGATCAAGCTGATGCCCAATAATAAGCCGCCAACTAGGGCCCCATATCAGACCTCTTCACCTGAGTTGGAAAAATTGCAGAAATAGTTAACAGAACTTTTAGATGTAGGGTTTATTAGACCATCTAAAGCCCCATTTGGTGTACCAGTGTTGTTCCAAAAGAAACACAATGCGTCTTTGATATTATGCATTGATTATCGGGTCTTAAACAAGATCACTGTGAAAATAGGTATCCCATTCCCCTTATTGCAAATTTGTTTAATGAACTTGGCAGCGTGAGATGTTTTATTAAGCTAGATTTGGAGTGCGTTTGAGAAGGATTGTCCCATATCCCACAACCAAAAATTTGATCCAGCTTGCCAAATATGGAAAAACAAGGAGATTTTGGCTTGAGGGAGAATTGTTATACACTAGGGGACATAATCTTTATGTGCCACAATATGAGAACTTGCATAAAAAACCATGAAGGAATGTCATGATTCGAGATAGGTTGGCCATCTAGGTATGCGCTGCACTTTGGCTCTCTTAGAGGATCATTTTTATTGGCCTTACATGGGTGATGATGTGAAAACCTATGTGAAAACTTGTTTGATGTGCCAACAAGATAAAGTCGAGTTGAAGACTCCTGCCAAGTTGTTACAACCTTTGCCCATTCAGAGCACCCACGGGAGAGTGTATCCATAGATTTTATTATGGGTTTGCCTAAATATGATGGATTCGAAAGCATTTCTATTGTGTTGGACAGATTTTCAAAGTATGGAACCTTTTTTCCAGCGACCAAGGAGTTCCCTACTGAAAAAGTAGCTCGGTTGCTCCTTAGACACGTGCTGAAGTATTTGGGAGTGCCACAGTCTTTATCAATAATTGAGACGGGTAATTCACGAGTTGGTTCTGGATGGAGTTATTCAAGTTAATGGGCTCAGACTTGAACTTTTCCACTAGCATGCATCTGTAAACCTATGGCAAAATTAAACAAGTGAATGTATTATTGGAGACGTATCTTCGGCATTATATGAATGCCACATAAAGGGATTAGCCAAAGTTGTTGGATGTGGCCCAATTTTCTTACAACTTGCAATAAAGTGAGGCTATGAATCAAAGTCCATTCAAGATAGTGACAGGGCAACAACCACTTACACCTAATGTTATTGCAACTCGCTATGAGGGACCGAATCTAGCTACTTATCAATTTGAGAGAGATTGGAAAAGCAAAACGATTTAGCTAGAGCTTGTTTACACAAGGTAAGTAAGCGCAACAAGAAGTGGATGGATTAGAATCAAAGGGATATGTAATTTCAGGTTGGCGATTTAGTCATTGCTAAACTACACTTCATTTTGAGACATAATGCTAGCACAAGGGGCTTATTTGATGGTATAAGAGACCTTTTCGAGTTGTAAAGAGAGTAGGCAAGGTGACCTACAAGCTTGAGTTGTCTACAAAGCTTAAGGCCACCCAGTGTTTCATGTAAGTATACTTAAGCAATTCTATGATGATCAAGAGGACCTAAATCGAGGTAAGCCCAAATTAGCACCAATGGGGTTAAAGGACTCCTACGATTGTAAAGTTAAAAGCATCGAGGCAGACCTTGTGATCAGATGAAAGTACTATCGATTGAGGTAGGAATACTTAGTTTAATGGAAGGGATTTCCTGACAGTGAGAAAGGTTGGGAACTTGTCGAGGCCTTATGGTAGTTCCAAGGAGAAATAGATTAGTTTCAAGTGAAAGACACGTAGAAGGTGTCACTAGAATAGGCGGGGAAGAATGTCATGGATTGCGCATGGGAGCCCACAACCATGACACACTTGTGTGATTTTTTAAGTTCAAGTGAAGTCATTTGGCCCAATTGGACTGGCCCATTACTTGGAGAGATTGAAGGTCTATTTACAAAGCTTGGCAAACATGGAACGTAATCTTTGAAGATATGAAATCTTAGATATGGTATGTAAATCTTAGAAGATATGATTCTATAATCTTAGAGATTTGGTTTGTAGATAGCTTTTAATTTTAACCATTGATGTACTTTGATCTGTACGTTGAATTTGGGGAGGCTCAACTATAAATAGAGGCCTCTTCCCCTCATTGTAAATCACTTCATTCTTGAATAATAAGAATTCTTAAGAGCATTCACCCAAAAACTTTTCTCTTGTGTTCTTAACTTTTTTTGTGGCATTGATCTTCATTCATCTTTATTCATCTTTGAATTGCCTCCACTTTGTGTTGGTTCATTGGAGGAATTCTCTTGAATCCTCAATTATTTTGGGCTATGCTGACTTAGGTGTTCTTATGCGAAGGAATTGCTTAAGGCCGCACGAATTGCAAGGTGAAAAATCTAAGTCCATGACACTAGTAATATCTAATTTTATTTATTTATTTTGTTGTAATTTTTTTGTCATTACATTTCATTCTTATTATTTTAGCTGGTAATTTTTAGAACAAAAATTTACTTTAAATAATTTAAATGCTAGTTTAGATAAGTCAAGACATAAGAAATTTTTATATACTATCACGCAACATATTTTATCTTCATCATTGATAATTAGAGAAAGAAAGCATAACTTTTTTTTGCCATCTCCAAATTATATATATTATATTACTCAATCCCGTCAAATATTTATTATATTATTCAATCTCATCAACATGTGACTACATCTCCTTTATTGACACATAGAATATCTAAAATTTAATTTTTTATCCCAAAAATTATATTTCAAAAACATGGATATAATAAAATTAGATTAATGGAATATGTTTTATTTCATCTAGCAATTTTTTGGAATATCCACTAATTTAAATTGTTATTATTATTTTTTTTAAAATAAATCAAATAATTCAAAACATATTATATAAAATATTTCAAAATTAATTTTGTAACGTCTACCAAAAGGATAATTTTCAAAAAATATAAAAAAGAAATTCAAGCTTCTTGGTTTTACGTCCAACAAAATTTTATGTTTATTTCTTTTAGCGTTTTTTAGATTACGTCCACAAAAAAAGATAAATTTAAAAACATATAAAAAAATTTAAGCTTATCAATTTTACATCCAACAAACTCATAATATAAATTTGCAACGTATATTCCAATAGTTTTAAACCAGTTATCCTTAAATCATATAATAAAATAATAAAATAATGTATTTTTACATAATTTTTTAAATTAACCACTTATTATTTTAATTTAGAAGATAAATTATATGGAATAATCAACTTAATGGTTTATTAATTACAATTTTGTTAATGTTAGTTACTGTAGCAAAACAATGTGTTTTGGTTAAGTCTTTAATGAAAACAGTGCATATAAGGGGATTATATTAGAGCTTAAACAAGTCATTTTATGTAAAACGGTTGTAAGTGATACGATGCATATTGGCTTATGCCATATTGTCCTCTGGTTTGCTGTTATTCACTCTTTTAATGGCCAATCCATTATATGAGAGGCGTAAAGAAAATACACAGCAGTTTCTTCTTCTCAAACTTTCTCTCTTATTCTAGTTTTCTTTCTATTCTTATCTTTCTTCTTAGAACTCTTTTCTCTCAAACTTAATCATCAAAGGTATCAAAGCTCGATGATCCTCATGGCCACCGGTGGAGTAATAACCCGTTTGCAAGAGTTGGGGTTGCTTCAACATGAGCTTTCTTAGCTCGATAGCAAGTTCAATGCTAAGTTGGACACCAAATTGGACTCTCATTTCAAGGATTTTTGCGATGAAATCAAAAGGGAAATCCGAGGAGAAATCAGGTCTGAGATGCAATTGGGTTTTTAGCAATATTTTGGTCCACCTTCAGCTACTTTTCAGGAACAAAGTAAGGGGATTTTGGGAACACCACCACCTGGATTTCCACCCAATGAAGGTTTCGTTGTGTCACCAGTTGTAGATTTGGGACACTTGAGCATTCAGTCTAGAGCTAGTTCATGGGATATCGTGGGAAAGGCGCTCTAATTGACTTGCCATCGATTTGATGGAACAGACTTTTGGAGTTGGTGGCCTAAGCTTGAGCAATTTTTTGAGGCTGAAAATGTGAGGGATCTAGCTAAGGCCAAAATGGTGATGATGCATTTGGAAGGGAGAGGTTTTGAATGGTGTCATTTCTTTGCCCAACTACATAGTGGTCTCCAACAACTTACTTGGGAGGTGTATGCTCAAGCCTTACAAGTGAGAGTTGGATCTAGCAGATATTTGGATCCCATGACTGAGTTGGTGGCCCTTAAACAAATAGGTACATTACACCAGTACCACGATCATTTTCTAAGTCTTTTGAACCAAATGCATTTACCAAAGAGTTATGCCTTAAGTTTTTTTTTTTGTACAATCTCAAACCTAATATTGGTCAGTATTTGAGACTATTCAGGCCTGATTTTCAAGTAGAAGGATTTACTATTGCTTGAGAAGTTGAGGATATTATAGGTACTGTTCCTAAGAAAAGTGCTTCTATAGAAGGAAAATTATACTTCCCTAAACCCTTATTGCCTGTTACTAAAGGGCATCATTAGGCTGATTCTTCTATTATTCCAAGTGGTTACCCTATTAGTACTACCAATACCGAAACCCCTACAAAGGCTCTTTCTTAAGGTGAGATGGAGGATAGAAGGAAGAAAGGGTTATGTTTCTAGTGTGCCTCAAAGTACACCCCAGGACATAAATGTGCCAAGTTTCAACTCTATCAGCTAGTGATTGAGGCCTCATTTGAGCTAGACACTAAACCTAAGAATTCTACTTCTGATGAGTTTTAAGACTATCCTAAAAACTTAGAATCTGTTGAGGGTAAAGTTGAATTAGTAGGTCTAATTTTGTCATTACATACTCCCAATGGCTCGCAAGGTCACAATACAATGCATTTATCAACCCAAATTGGTCACTTTAAGGCTATTATTCTGGTTGATTCGGGTAGCACTCACAATTTTGTGAACTGCAAATTGATGAAGAAATTACACATACCAGTGGACCTATCCTGCAGACTCAAGGTGATGGTTGTTAATGGGGTGCAGCTAGCTACTCAAAGATTGTGTCATTCAGAGTTGTAAGAGGCCCAAAGGTGCCAATTTTCTACTGATTTTGTAGTGCTTCCAATCAATGGATGTGATTTGGTTCTTGGTATTCAATTTCTCATTTCATTGAGATTAATTATTTGGAACTTCTCTTCTCTAACCGTGCAATTTGAGCATTTAGGGAAATCATGCACACTTCAAGGTCTTCTCCTTTGAGGACTACATGTTTTCTCTAGTTCACAGTTTTCTAAGTGTTTAGTGTGTTGGAATAAGGTCCCAATCCTATATTGCTCACCAATTCTGGCCAAACAACCTTAACATTACTTGGTCAACCCTTGCATGGCAATATTGAGTTGCTCTTGGCTGAATTTAAGGATGTGTTTCAGGTTTCTACTGGACTTCCTCTAGTAAGGTTACATGACCATAGGATTCCCCTCTAGATGAGGCTCAGGTGGTCAAATTTTGACTATATAGATACCTTTTATCCAAAAGAATAAAATAGAAAGACTCATTAGAGAAATGCTTGATGTTGGAATTGTAAGGGACAACAACAGTCCCTTTGCCTCACCAGTTTTCATGGTGAAAAAGAAGGATGGCAGTTGGAGACTATGTGTAGGCTACATATAGCTTAACCAACTAACTATTAAGGACAAATTTTCAATTCCTATGATCGATGAGTTGTTGGATAAGTTGGGGCAAGCTGTTTACTTTTCCAAGCTAGATTTAAGGTCTAGCTATCACCAAATTAGAATGTGGGAAGATGATATCCACAAATCAACATTTAGAACTCATGAAAAGCACTATGAATTTTTTGTCATACCCTTTGGCTTGACTAGTGCAGCTTCTAGTTTCCAATATCTCATGAATAGCATTTTCAAGCAGTTGCTCAAGAGGTTAGTTCTAGTTTCCTTCGATAACATCTTAGTATATTCTACTGACTGGTTAGAACACTTGAAACATTTGAGGGAAGTTCTCACCATCCTCAAGCAACATCAATTGTATGCTAAAACAAGGAAATGCAATTTTGGTAATACACATGTGGAGTATTTAGGAGACATAATCTCGAAAGGGATTTTTTCCATGGATCCATCTAAAGTTGAAGGGGCCCTTCATTGGCCCACACCTATTTCAGTTAAAGAGTTAAAAGGGTTTTGGGGGCTCTCATAGTATTATAGGAGGCTTATAAGGTAGTATAGAGTTATTGATAAGCCTTTAATAGCCTTGCTAAAACAGAAACCCCCTGGAATTGGTCTAACTGTGAACAGAAGGCTTTTGACCAACTTAAGGCAACAAGTATTGGTCCTTCCGAACTTCAAAGAAGAGTTTGTGTTGAAACTAATGCTTATGGCTAGGGTGTAGGGGTAGTCTTACAATAGAAAGGAAGACCTATTTCCTTCTTCAGTAAGGGCTAGGGATCAAACATCAGACCTGGTCCATTTATGACAAGGAGATACTAGCAGTGTTGTTAGCTGTCAAAAAATGCCACCCCTATTTAGTTGGTAGACATTTTCTCATCAAGATTTACCATCAGAGTTTACAGTTTCTATCTAACAAGAAGGCTATCACACCCTATTAGCAAAAATGGGTTGCAAAAATGCTTGGTTATGACTACACTATCACCTATAGACAATAAGGTCAGAATACAATAGCTGATGCATTATCTTGTAGAGAAGACTCATAGGAAGGGCAAATGTTCCAATGTGTTGAGAGTCTTTCTTGGTCTGAAATAAGGGGAAAATCCTTAATTCCTATTTCATTAATCCTACCTTGCAACATATTTGCCTTTATCTTCATTAGGACCCTCATCTTCATTTGAAGTACCAATGGGATGGCAAAGTTTTAAAGAAAAAAGGGAAAGTGGTAGTTGGTCAGGATTTAGAACTGAGAAAAAGCCTTTTAACTTATTCCATAGTGAAGTTGTGGAGGGTCACTCAGGGGTAAATGCAACCAGGCACAGAATCTCAAGCATTTTGTATTAGAAGGGGATCTCAAAAAATATAAAGAAATAGATTAAGGAATGTGTTATCTATCAAAGGTGCTAATATGAAAATTCAGCTTATCCAGGCTTGTTACAACCTCTTCCAGTTCCTGGTTGTGCTTGGACAGCTGTGAGTTTAAATATTGTGAAAGGGCTTCTATTATTAAAAGAGAAGGACGCCATCCTTGTTGTGGTTGACAAACTCACTAAGTATGGTCACTTCTTAGCCTTATCACATCATTTCATTGCACTTACTGTAGCTCAGTAGTATTTGGAGCACATCTACAAGTTGCATCACATTCTAGAATGTATTATCTCATATATAGATAAGGTGTTCATCAGTTCTTTTTGAAAGACTTTATTTAAACATTTGGGGGATAAGCTTCATTTGTCGACTACTTATCACCCCCAAACTGATAATCAAACCAAAGTCCTTAATAGATGTTTAGAGAGCTACTTGATGTGCATTCTGAGGAAAAATCTTCTGATTGGGCCTTGTGGCTTCCCCTAGCTGAATGGTGGTACAACACCACTTACCACTAAACCCTACAAGTCACCCCCTATGAAGCTTTATATGAATAAGAACCTTCTCATCAATTGCCCTACTTAGTAGAAGCATCTCAAGCTGCTATAGTGGATAGGAGTCTTTAACAGAGGGAGGTAGCCTGAAATATGTTGAAGTTTCACTTAAAGAGATCTCAAGAGTGAATGAAACAAATGGCTAGTAAAAGGACATCAGAGAGAAACTTTCAAGTGGGAGACTTGGTTTATTTGAAGCTCCAACCCTACAGACAACACTCTATCAGGAAGAGAGGGAATTAAAAGCTAACTCCTCGTTATTTTGGGCCTTACATGTAGTAGTTAGGAGAGGACATGTTGCATATACTCTGAAGTTACCAGTTGATGCCCAAATTCACTCAACCTTTCATGTTTCTTAGCTCAAGAAACACATTGGCTCAGTTTCTAGTTCCACTACGCCTTCTCCTATGGATTCAGATGGTGCTCTAACCAGGACACCAATGCGAATACTTGACAGACGAATGGTTAAGCGAGGTAATCAAGCAGCTACGACGGTGTTGGTTGAATGGGCCAACATTTTCCTTGAAGATTTGGCCTGGGAACGTTTGATTAAGTTTCAGCAGCAGTATCCGCTATTTATCCTTAAGGGAAAAGATCGTGTTTGAGGGAGGGATATTTGGTATGGAATAATCAACTTCAACAGCCAATTAACGGTTTATTAATTACAATTCTGTTAATATTAGTTACTACAGCAAAATGATATGTTTTGGTTAAGTCCTTAATGAAAACAGTGCGCATAAAGGGGCTTATATTAGAGCTTAAACGAGTCATTTTATGTAAAGTAGTTGTAAATGATACGGTGCGTATTGGCTTATGTCAGGCTGTCCTCTTTGTTGGTGTTATTAACTCTTTTACTAGCCAATTTGTTGGAGGGCAGGCAGTTAAGAATATACACAGTAGTTTCTTATCTCAAACTTTCTCTCTTATTCTAGTTCTCCCTATTCTTATCATTCTTCTTAGAACTCTTTTCTTTCAAACTTTTGGTCCTCATCAATAAATATCAAAATATATAAATTAAAAAATATATAAAAGATAAATACCTATAGAAAATTTATCTTGAGATTTAATTACATAATTTTTCATTATAAATAAGAACAGTTCTTAGCATATACTGCATTTTTCAATTTCAAAAATTCACACTAGATATCGATTGAGTATTAGCTTTATTGGTATGAGGATTTTGTCAATACAGCAGGACGTGGGTTCGAGTGCACTAAACACATTATCCTCTTATTTATGGGTTGAAGAAAGGCTATGAATAATTTTAGACAATTGTATAAAAAATACACTTATAGTATATTAGCATCAATGAAAAACCCTAAAGGCTCAAAATGCAATTTTCATGTTAATTTGATGAAATTGAAGCAGAGCACAAAAAACTATAACTTGATATTTCCTCCGAAAGATAATATGCGTGTAATAACTCAATTAATTCTATAATTAAACATAGTGCTTTTTCTACTATTTCTATATGTATGTATTTATTAAAATTTGTTTTATGTTTAATTTTTTTCCCCCAAAAGCTCTATTCCTACAACATTAAGGAATCGCATTGCAAATTTAATTGAAGAAGTTGAGTTATATTTTAATTTATATAAAGACTAGGCCTCGAGGTCGGTTGGAGGTGCAATCGTCCAAGGTCTAAGGTTGAAAGGAGTCTAAAATTATATTTTTTTACTTTTTAAGGGGTTTAAAAAAATTTTAACTTTTAAAAGTTAAAAAAATACTACCAACTTTTAAAGGACTTAAAAATATTTTCTCCAACTTTTAATGAATCTAAAACTCCCCATTTTATTGTTTTACCTAAAGCCCAAAAATGTAAAAAAAATGGGGCCTATAAAGACCACAACGAAATTAGTAAAGAATTATTCGAATAATTTTTGGAGTGGAATTTGATTATTAGTGAGAATAGAAATTTAAAATCTCACTATCTTATGAGTTGTGAAAATTTACCTTCATTAGCAAATAAAAATTCTAATATTTTTTTTATTATCCGTTTGTTTTGTTAATTTTATATTATATTTTATAAAGGGATTTTATAAAAGAGAGAGAGAGAGATGCGCTTAAGGGTGTGAAAAAATTTCTAAACCGAGAATACCAAGATGAACTGAAAAACAAATTTGAATAAGTCATAACCTATAACCTATTTACATATTGGGCATGTAAGAAAATAAATATTTTTTGAGTTCATTAAATTTTTTATTTAATTTTTAATATTTTTATAATAAGTTTGAAATACAATTAAAAGTAAAAGTAATAAATTTGAAGAAAGAAGACAATTATGTGAAAAAAATTAAAGGAAATAAAATTATAAGTACTTCAGTTAGAATTTTTTTTTCAATTAAAAACAAGCAAAAAAATCGAACCGAAAATTATTTATTTTGTTTTGCTTTCTAGGTTAGCTGGATTTACTCGATTTACTTAATTAATTCAATTTATTTAGTTTTGGTATAAAAAAATTGAATTTGACAAATGCACACTATTCAAGAAAAATCTAGTAGAGCATAATCAAAATATTTACCGAATATATAAACAATTTAAAAAAAAAATAAAGGAAGATTAAGAAGTTTTTGAACACAAATTGGAGATCAAGGAAGTGAAGGAGGAATATATTGACACGATTGCCAAAATTAATTAATAATTCAAAATAAACAATTAGTTATTGTTTTTTTTTATATTTTCAAAGATTTAATATATATAATTAAATAGGTTTAATATTACGGTAAAGTTTATTTGAGTTGTTATTATTTTCTTTGATAGAAGATAAAGTTTATATATTTTAGTATTATTTTGTTTGTAGATTATATTTTAATTTAATATAATATATTTTAAACTTCATAACATATTATGATATACATTATATTAATTAATATATTTAAATTGATCTAACAGTAAATTTGTTGGACAAAACACGTTAGCAAACAAATATAAATATAAATAATTATATAAACAAATGAAACAACTTAATATAATCAAATATTTATATTTATGTAAAAACACTAGATTTAAATAAAATAAATTAAATAATTATTTGTATTTATGGAAGACATCATATTTGAAACAATTAAATAAGGTTTTGGAAAACCAAAATAGAATAAACAAAATCGAGTTTTACTAGATGTTGAGGTCTGTTTTCACAGTTTTCTTAAGACAGATTTGGGCGCTCCTATAGTACTTGGAGAAACGCTGGTCGACTACTTCCCAGGATACAACAACAAAATGATCGCAGCAATAGTACATTTGCAATGATCAACAAATAAACTTTGCATTCTTCTATCACCAAAATGTTTGAAAATTTGGTGGAATGAAAAGAATTTTTGAGAGTGAAAATTCGATATTTTTCTATGTGTGTAAAGAATGTAGAATTCTTTAGCCTTTTATAGGCATTCAATATTGTGGAATTTTGGTCTTTGCTGAGAAAAATAATGTAACACCGCAAACCCGGCCTAGGCATTATGGCCAAATCTGGTGATGTCACAAGGGTTGAGTTTTGCAAAACGGTGTTGACTTGATAAATCATTCGAGTTTAATACTACGAGTTCATTCACGAATAAACTGATAACATTATTTAGTTAATTAATTTTGTCAAAACACTTACTAAAGCGGAAGTTTGAAATAAATGCGTCATATTTTAGAAACCCGATTTGTCATTTTTAGGAAACCTTCTTTTTGCGTAAAACAATTTATCAAGCATGCAGAAGATCAGTCAAACCAAAATCAATAGTTTAAAACCCAAAACTGATGCGATCTAGCTTGGGAAGCTATGGCCGATTCCATTGAGTTTCCACAAGGTCCCATTACTCGATCTCGTTAAAAGAAGTTTCGAGACGCTATTGCAAATCACATTGATTGAGCTTGAGGAGAGAAGGTGGTCGGACTTATCAAGCAAACATGGAGCTCAACACCATGCATTCCATGCAGCTTTTTGCAAGCTAAATTTTAGCTAAATAATTACTGGACTGAACTTTTAATATGTTTAGTAATTCAGTTGTTTTAATTTCTTTAGCTGCTTACATACTTAGTTTAATTAATTAAGTTGTTTTGAATTTTCTTTAGTTGCTTAAATAATTTTGGCATTTAATATGTTCCAGTCTAATTAATTTGCTATAGTAATTTAATTTGCTTAATTGTATTTATAGGTGAATTAATTATTTGAACCAGCTATTACATGGATCGACATTAAAGAAAGAAATAACTTCAGGTGTTATGAAGATGAATTGAAGGCCAGCTGCTGAGTTTAATGGAGAAGGAGTTACGAGGAGTTATTTACACAAGCCAATCAATTTCCAGACATTTTTCTCATAATGGTGGTTGTTCATCTACACCTTTGGTTGGTTATATTAAGTATTTACACAAAGAGGTCATTCGTATGCCAAATGATACTCAATTTTTGAACAGTGTCCATTTGACTGCCCAAAGGGGAATTCAAAGGTTGTTATGATATCAAGCATTGAACTAAATTTATTCAGCTTATTAGAGCTCATTATTAGCTGATTTGGAAGATTAAACAAGCTGACCATTGATGTTACATATGTTAGAGTTCATCAAAGGTCATTTAATTTTAATTGGCTTAATTAAGTTCATCAATAGCTCAATTAAAGTTGAATGTGTGTGTCTATTGGGCTGGGGTTTGTCTCATGCCTATAAGTACTATGTTTCCAAATTGTTGTGGGATTTTTAGCTAAATTTTTATCAAATATTTGGAACTTGTGAGTATTCTAAATCTCCTTGTTCTCTTTAGGACTGATCTGACTTATCAAGCTAGCTTGTGGCATCTTATCTTTCCTTTGATACCCGAACTTATCATTTCAAGTGTGGCGTTCGTTATACCTTTTGTTCCTATCTTGTTAGATAGCAGGTCAAGCTTTTTGTTTGTTGCTTTCAGAACCAAATTACCTTCTAAGTGCCGTATAAGTTTTGGGTCAACAATTCCCTTATATTGTTGGTTCACTCTTGGCCTTAGTTGAATCTAACCCTCCATTTCCTAAACCCTCTTTGCATCCTTTTCGTTTGAACTTATTCTTTATTTTTCCAGCCTATTTTGCTATAAGTTAAACAACTTACTCAATTTCATGATCGAGCAATCTAGACGACTGGAATCAACACTGAACCGAGTTCATATCATTTGGTATCAGAGCCAGGTTAAATTGAAGTGAGTATCGACATTTTAACACTTCGATATTGTATTGAGTTTTAAAAAAATCATCGAAAAAAATTCATTTAAAAAATTTTCAGTTTCTATTGAAGTCAAAAGTGTGAAAATTGGCATTTGGGGTACAAAATACGTGGATTAAAAAAAACTAGTTTGGAAATTTCTTCTTGCTACCCGAAATCACTTATTCACCTTCTTACCATTCGGCCACACTTACATCAATTTTCTTTTTGTTTTCTAGCCTACCCTTTGTCCTAACAAAATTACCTACCCATAACCGAACATCACTTTTACAAGCCGACCCACATCGACTGCTACTAAGTTAGAATAGTCCATTACGAACATAGAGAGGCGGATTGAGCGGAAAAAGGCAAGGGTGTAATGAGCCTATTTGAGTGAACAAAAGCCAAGAGAGTGAATTTTCCTTGGAGAGAAATAGTGAGGTTTTTGCTGTGTGAACTTAAAATATCAAGAAGTCCGGAAAGGAACCCAAATGAGGGAGGTGATTTTCAACCTATAAGGAATGTTGGTGGAGGCGTGCCAGATCTTACTCTTCAAGCAATCATGCGAGAAATGGAGTGACTATTTGATCGTAAACTCGAACCCATCGAAGATCGATTATATCGAGTCGAGGCACGAGAACAACGCGAGGGAACTCCTGAAAATGCAAGACGAGATCGCGGGCATCCTATCCAAAACTGAGAAGATCCCTATGAACCAAGTGACCAAGAAAGTGACCTTTCATCCGTTTGGAATGTAAGGTATCAAGGCCATCAAAATCAAGGCCATAAAGAACAAGGTCATACTGATGATAGCCTTAAAAACATTAAGATGGCCATACCTCCGTTCCAAGGGAAGAATGACCCCGAGGCTTACTTGGAGTGGGAGAAAAAGATTGTGTTAGTCTTCAAATGCCATAACTATTCGGAGAGCAAAAAGGTAAAATTGGCGACTATTGAGTTCTCAGATTATGCCATAGTGTGATGGGACCAACTCGTGACAAGTTGAATAAGAAATGGTGAGAGACCCATCTCAACTTGGGCTAAAATGAAAGCAATCATGAGAAAGCATTTCATACCTTCTTACTATCACCGAAATCTCTACCAACGATTGCAAAACCCAAGGTAATTGAAGTGTCGAAGACTACTACAAGGAAATATAGATAGCAATGATTCGAGTTGATATCGAGGAGGATCGGGAAGCAATAATGGCTAGGTTTCTTGCGGGATTAAACTGTGACATCGCCAACATAGTCGAATTGCAACACTATGTTGAAGTGATGGACATGGTTCACGTGGCCATTAAAGTCAAAAAGAAACTTAAACGGAAGGGAGTTAGTGTTCCTACTCTAATCGATCTACCACCAAATAGAGTCAAGCAGCTAATAAACCCCTGTTAGAACCAAGGATCCTATTGTAGAACCCAAACCCAATCCAACTGTTTGCGAAGCAAGTAAGAACAAAATCGAGACTACTCCAAATTGGATAAGAGACATAAAGTGTTTCAAGTGTCAAGGATGGGGATACATAGCCAGCCAATGTCCTAATCGATGAATCATGGTGGTACAGGCCGATGGTGAAATCGAGTCTGAGGAAGAGAGCGAAAATGAGCCCGAAATGCCATCCGATGAAAAAGAAGATTTAGAGTTACCGGCTGAAGGTGAGATTCTTGTGGTGAAAAGGAGCCTCAACATTCTAAGTGCCGAAACTAAACAACAAAGAGAAAATATTTTCCACACCCCATGCTACATCCAAGGCAAGGTATGTAGTACAATTATTGACGGAGGAAGCTGCACCAACATTGCAAGTAATATGCTAGCTGAAAATCTTGGTTTAACCACAAACAAGCATCCGAATCTATACAAGCTACAATGGTTGAATGACGGAAGAGAACTTAAAGTGACAAAGCAAGCTGTTGTAGCCTTTTCCATCGAAAAATACCAAGACGAGGCGGTATGCGATGTAGTTCCCATGCATGCGGGACACCTTCTTTTGGGATGTCCATGGTAGTTAGATCGACATCTAATCCGCAACAGATATACCAACCGTTATACCATTAAGCATCTAGGCAAAAATATAACTCTAACCCGTCTTACCCCGAAACAAGTGTATCAAGATCAAATCAGGCTAAAAGAGACTGTAGAAAAAGAAAAAAAAAAGAAAAAAAAAAGAGAGAAAAGAAAAAGAAAAGAAAATTAAAAAAAAGTTGAGAAAATTGAGGTAAAAACACGAGTTGAAAAAGAAAATCAAAAAGAAGATGAGAGTGGCAAAATAAGTGTGTTTGCAAGAAAAAGAGAAGTAAGAAAGTCCTTAATGATGCGCCAGCCCATTCTTGTACTTATGTACAAAGAATGCCATTTTGATACTAATGAACTTAAAACTATTTTGCCTTCTTCTGTTGTGATTTTACTTCAAGAATTTAAAGACATATTTTCGGAGGAAATGCCGAATGGATTGCCTCCTCTTCGTGGCATCGAACATTAAATTGACTTTGTGCCCAGAGCTACGATTCTTAATCGCCCAGCCTACCGAAGCAACCCTGAAAGGACTAAGGAGATACAACGAAAAGTAGCTGAATAGATGGAGAAGGGATACATACGAAAAAGTTTAAGTCCTTGCGCGGTGTCCGTTCTATTGGTGCCCAAAAAGGATGCCTCATGAAAAATGTGTGTGGACTACCTAGCCATTAACAAAATCATCGTCAAGTATCGCCACATTATTCCTAGACTTGATGACATGCTCGATCAGCTTAGTGGTGCCAAACTCTTCTCTAAGATTGATTTGAAAAGTGGTTATCACCATATACGCATGCGAGACGGGGACGAGTGGAAGATAACCTTTAAAACAAAATATGGTTTGTATGAGTGGCTAGTGATGCCATTCGGCCTCACAAATGCACCAAGCATGTTTATGCGATTGCTGAATCACGTTTTGTGATCTTTTATTGGTCAATTTTGCATGGTATACTTTGATGACATTTTAATTTATAGCAAATCATTGGCTGATCATATGGAACATTTGCGTGTTGTTTTGGAGGTTTTATGAAAGGAAGTGTTATATACGAATTTTAAGAAATGTAATTTTTGTACTGACAAAGTTATTTTCTTAGGTTTCGTTGTAAGTGTGGGTGGCCTAGAGGTGGATCAAGAGAAGATCAAGGCAATCCAAGAATGGCCTCGTCCATTGACCATTAGTCAAGTTGGAAGTTTTAGCACAGCCTTGCGAGCTTCTATAGGAGATTCGTGCAGAACTTCAGTACCATAGTTGCTCCTTCAACGGGTAGTACAAGAAAAATTCTCTTTTTAGTTAGAATGATGAACAAGAAGTTGATTTTAACAAAATTAAATATTGTTTGACTAACGCTCCATTGTTGAGTTTACCCGACTTTAGCAAAACTTTCGAAGTGGAGTGTGATGCTTCAAGGATAGGTATAGGTGCGGTCTTAACACAAGATAGATGACCAATTGCCTACTTAAACGAAAAACTCAACGGGGCTACACTCAACTATCCAACCTATGATAAAGAGATGTACACCTTGATTCACGTATTGGAGACATGGTAGCATTACCTTTGGCTAAAATAGTTCATAATACATATGGGCAATGAAGCCTTAAAGCATTTGAAAAGACAAACCAAGCTAAACAAATGACATGCAAAGTGGGTGGAATTTCTCGAGTCCTTTCCATACGTGATTAGGTATAAACAAGGTAAAAAAAATGTTGTTGCGGATGCGCTATGCTTTAATTAATCACTTGGATGCTAAGTTACTTGGATGCTAAGTTGCTTTGATTTGCATACTTGAAAGATTTATATGTTAATGATCCTGACTTTGGTGAGATATTTGAGTTGTGTGATCAAAGTGCCCACGACAAGTATTTTTGACAAGACGGTTTTCTCTTTCGAGAAAATAAGTTATGTATACCCCAAGGATCAATTAGAGATGTGCTGGTTCGAGAGGCACATAACGGGGGATTAATGGGCCACTTCGGTATAGCCAAGACTTTGGCTATTCTACAAAAGCACTTTTATTGGCTGAAGATGCAGCGAGATGTGTTTAAAATGTGCAAGCAATGCTTAGCTTGCAAAAAGACTAAGTCAAAAATTCAACCACATGGTTTATACACTACTTTGCCGATTCTGGAAGAACCATTGGTGGATATATCCATGGATTTCATTCTATACCTTCCTAGAACAAAAAATGGCTAAGATTTTGTATTGTGGTAGTAGATAAATTCTCAAAGATGGCTCACTTTATTGCATGTAATAAAATTGATGACGCGATAAATGTTGGTAATTTGTTCTTTAGGGAAATCATACATTTGAATGGCATTCCAAAGACCATTCTTTCAGACCGTGACGTTAAGTTCCTCAGCCATTTTTTGAGGACTTTGTGGGGTAAACTTGGGACCAAGGTCTTGTTTCCAACAACTTGCCATCCCCAAACCGACAGCCAAATGGAGGTCGTTAATCAAGTTTTATCAACCTTGTTGTGTGTCATAATTCGAACAAACTTAAAAACTTGGGAGGAGTGTCGACCACACATTGAGTTCGCTTATAACCGATCGGTGCACTCGACTACCAAGCATTCGCTATTCGAAATGGTATATGGTTTCAATCCCTTAAATCCTATGGATTTATTGCCTTTACCTTCTAATCAATTAGTGCATGTAGATGGCAAGAAAAAGGCAAAATTCGTTAAATAATTACAACAACAAGTTAAGGACAACATTGAAAGACAAACCGAACAATATACTCAAAGGGTGAATAAGAGACGTAAGCGAGTAATATTCAATCCTAGTGACTGGATTTAGAAAGATTTCCAACCCAAAGCAGATTAAAACTCCTGTCAAGAGAAGACGACCCTTTTCAATTTTTGGAAAAGATTAACAAAAGTGCCTACAAGTTAGATCTACCATGTGAGTATGGGATTAGTGCCACTTTTAATGATGCTGACTAATGCCCTTTTGATGTAGGTGACAATTTGGGGGCAAATCACCTTAAAGAGGGGGGATGATGCGATCCTAGCTCGGGAAGCTATGGTCGATTCTATTGAGTTTCCACAAGTTCCCATTACTTGATCTCGTTAAAGAAGTTTCGAGACGCTATTGCAAATCACATTGATCAAACTTGGGGAGAAGAGGTGGTCGGACTTATCAAGCAAACATGGAGCTCAACACCATGTGTTCCATACAGTTTTTTGCAAGCTGAATTTTAGCTAAATAATTGCTGAACTGAACTTTTAATATGTTTAGTTTAATTAATTCAGTTTTTTTAATTTTCTTTAGTTGCTTAAATACTTAGTTTAATTAATTAAGTTGTTTTGAATTTTCTTTAGTTGCTTCTAATTAATTTGCTATAGTCATTTGATTTGCTTAATTGTGTTTATAGGTGAATTAATTATTTGAACTAGCTGCTACATAGATCGGCATTAAAGAAAGAAATAACTTCAGCTATTATAAAGATGAATTGAAGGCCAGCATCTGAGTTTAATGGACAAGGAGTTACAAGGAGTTATTTACACAAGCCAATTAGTTTCCAAACATTTCTCTCATAATGGTGGTTGTTCATCTACACCTTTGGTTGGTTATATTAAGAATTTACATAAAGAGGGTCGTTCGTATGCCAAATGATACTCAATTTTTGAATGGTGTCCATTCGGCTGCCTAAAGGGGAATTAAAGGGTTGTTATGTTATCAAACATTGAACTAAATTTATTCAACTCATTAGAGCTCATTATTAGCTGATTTGGAAGATTAAACAAGCTGACCATTACCGTTTCATATGTTAGATTTCATCAAAGGTCACTTAGTTTTAATTGGCTTAATTAAGTTCATCAAAAGCTCAATTAAAGTTGAATGTATGTGTCTATTGGGCTGGGGTTTGTCTCATGCCTATAAATACTTTGATTCTAGATTATTGTGGGATTTTTTGCTAATTTTTTATGAAATATATAAAACTTGTAAGTATTCCAAATCTCCTTGTTCTCTTTGGGGCTGATCTAACTTATCAAGCTAGGCTTGTGGCATCTTTTCTTTCCTTTGATACCCAAACTTATCACTTCAAGTGTGGCGTTCGTTATACCTTTGGTTTGTATCTTGTTAGATAGCGGGTCAAGGTTTTTGTTTGCTATTTTCAGAACCAAATTACCTTCTAAGTATCGTATAATTTTTAGGTCAACAATTCCCTTATATTGTTGGTTCACTCATGGCCTTAGCCAAATCTAACCATCCACTTTCCTAAACCCCCTTTGCATCCTTTTTGTCTGAACTTATTCTTCATTTTTCCAACCTATTTCGCTATAAGTTAAATAATATACTCAATTTCATGATCGAGCAATCTAAACGACTAAAATCAACACTGAACTGAGTTCGTATCAAAAACAAAAGTTCAGAGAGTCCCAAAAATTACAAACTCTCAAAATGAATACCGAAACATAAATAAAACCACAAATTGCTAAGTTTAAATAATTTACGGTCGTATGGTCACTGTTGAGTCTCTACCACACTGATCTACCTAAAACTATGGATCACCTGAAAAAAAAAGACAACAGATGTGAGTTTACGAAAACTCAGTGTGTAACCCAATAGAATTAAGCATGCAATCATACAAAATTATAAACATAGTGTAACACCCTGATTTTGTGCCTAGTTGGAAACATTAATCCGAGGTCAGAGAAATTACTTTTTTATTATTTTATGTGTTATAGCATGATTATATGAGTGTATGAAAATTTTGGTGAATTAATTTTAGCGATTTCGTGTTTAATTGCGAAAAATGACTAAATCGCATAAAGTGTGAAAGATTTGTTCTACAAGCTAATGTTGTTAAATAGCTATGGAATACTTAATTAGAGGTCCTTAATGAGCAAATAAAACAATAAAAATTAGTGGCTGAACATGGAGACAAAGAAATTGAAAAGTCAAAGTTTGGTGGGCATTAGATGACTTAAAAAGGAAAAAGGTTGTCATCTTTTCATCTTTCTTCTTCAACCATCAAAAATGGCAGCAAATATGGGGGTTTTAAGAGCCCAAACTTTCAGCCACTTAGTTCTCTTGCAAGTAAGCGTTTTTGAAGGTCTTTTTTTATAATTTTTGTATCTTTGTGACCCTTGTAGTTTAAGCTAACTAATGGAGGGACTAGTTTACAAAATGGTTGAGAGTTTAGGGTTTTGTCATGTGAATACTCATATTGTTTGCTGAATTTTTATGAAATAATGAATCTTGGTTGTTTAATTAACAACTTTTGTGAAAGGATTTTTCATGAAACCACCAAAAATAGACCTTGGATTTTTCATGAAACCACCTAAAATGGACCTTTTTGTAAAGGTTATAAAATAGGTGGTTAATGTGTGGAATAATTGAAATTGAGAGTTGCTATAAGCTTAAATCAGTTTCATCTAGGTTTGGTTAATGAATAAATTCGATGAAAATCGTTTTATGAGCCTAGGGACAAAATCGTAATTTTGTGAAAGTTAGCGGCAAAACTTTAAATTTTCCAAAGTATGATTTTTGTGTCAATTTGAATATTGTGAGTAATAAATAAGCTATATTTGAAATGTTGGATCAAGAAAATCGAGGTTCAGGCTCAAATCAAGAAAGTACGTGGTTAAGGACAAAAAGGGGAATAATTAGCCGTTTTTGCATTCGAGGTAAGTTCGTGTGATAATAATAATGTAATGTCTTATTTGAATTAAAATGCCTAATTATTATTATATAATTTGTATGATTTTTTACGAATATACTCGATGAGGAATCAACAAACGAGTCGTATGATAAAATTGGTAAGACAATAATGTTATTGTGATTTGTGATTGAAATCTGAATTGATATGAAAATTCGGATGCATTGAATTATATGTTTGTGGTGCTATCTAGGTCATGGTGTTATGCTTCACGAAATTATATTGTAAGCTATGTATATGCAATGACCTAAAACATATGTCTATGATGTTTGATGACATTGTACTGAATGTTAAAGAGTGATATTACATGGAATATGTATGACGAGATTTGTTGTGGTAAAATTCAAGGTTGAACCGTAGGAATAGATTGGATATTCATGCCATGATACTAGGGTTATGTAGGAGCCAGTGTAAGACCATGTTTGGAACATGGCATTGGCATTGTTATGAGAACTAGTGTAAGACTATGTCTGGGACATGGCATCGGCCTCAATATGCGAGCCAGCGTAAGACCATGTTTGGAACATGGCACCGGCATTGTTATATGTGTTAGTGTAAGACCATGTCTGAGACATGGCATCAGCACTGATGTATGAGAGCTAGTGTAAGACCATGTCTGGGACATGGCATCAGCCTCCATATGCGAGCTAGTGTAAGACAATGTTTGGAACATGGCATTGGCATTGTTATATGTGTCAGTGTAAGACCATGTCTGGGACATGGCATCGGCACCGATGTATGAGAGCTAGTGTAAGACCATGTCCAGGACATGGCATCAGCATTTTACCCTTTTGTATAAGGCTTATCAGGTATCCTTTAGTATTCCAACTGGTTCAACGAGTGATTTAAATATTGTGTCATGATTGAGAAAAGTTATGATGATGTTACAAGTGGTATAGGTATGTGTGCAAAACTCATGAGAAATGATTTCAGTTTATGATGCACCTTGGGTAAGGATGCAAATAAGTAAGTCATGCCCATTAGAATGATTTTGTGATAACCTTGTGATTATAGGTCTATGCCTATGATGTATAAATATGTTTTTTTACCATGATGGTTGAAATGATTTGTAAAGGTGTTATAAACTTAGTTATCATCATTTTTCACTAAAACAGTTTTGGATAACAGCAGTAGTCCGAATTTGAAAATCCACCAAAAATTTAGGAAATTGACTTAGAATTTGAATAAAATATGAAATTAAATCTTATCGAGTCTAGTTTCACATAGAAGAAACGGTGTAAGCAAAATAATTTCACGTTATGAGATATTTGGATTTTTGTGAGACAGGGCTAGAGTGATTTCAAGTTCCCTTGTCTTAACTTTGGAAAATCAATAAAAATTGTATGAAAATAATTATGGTCATATGACTAAATCCTTAATAAGTATATTATCAAGAGAAATAGATAGTAACATTATCGGAATTCCATACTGTGAGATAATTAATTTTTAGTGAAGAAAGGTTAAAGCTTTAAAGAATAAACTGTACTTATTGGCTGGACCAAAGATTTTGAAAATTTAATGGTAAGAAGATATATGAGTCTAGTTTCAGGGAAAATTAGCGGATCTTAATTTTGAGTTCTGTAGCTCAAGATATAAATAATTTAGTGGCTGTGACTCTAGTAGATAGCTTGAGATAAACAAGAGTAAATAGTAGAATTTTATGCAATTATGATTGTATTAACTTGAGAACATGTTGTGAGAATATGGCAAAAACATGTCAATAAATCTCTTATTATTTTCATTTGGACTTACTAAGCTATATAGCTTACCCCTTCCTTTTTTCTCATTTTATAGGGTCACTAAGCTAGCTCGGGTTGGAGATCGTTGGAGATTCCATCACACTATCCAACTATTGAAGGGTATAAATGATTTCAAGTACTAGTCTATGGCATGTATAGGGACTTATTCAATTCGATATGTGTCATTTGATTTGGCCAAATGTACTGGCTCATAATGGGAATATGATTCGTTTTGTATATGGCCATGTGATGTAGCTCATATTGGTTATTGGGTTGTAAACCTATCCATATATGCATGCATGTGCTAAAGGTTTCATATGGTGTGGTCATGTGTGTTTGGTATGGATGAATTGTGAATGTGCCCTAGATTACTTGATGGTTTTAAATTTGTAACACCCCGAACCCGAAACCGACACCGGAGTCGAACACGAGGTGTTAACTGACTTTAACCCCTTATAAAATTTATTTTCCAGACACTGCCCAATCTGTGTACTAGTCGTTTTAAAAATCATATCTTGAGTTTCGTAACTCGAAAATCAGTTTCGTAATTTTTTCCAGAAACTAGACTCATGTGCCCATCTATGTATTTTTTTCTAGAATTTTTGGTCGGGCCAATTAGTACAGTTTATTAGTCAAAGTCTCCCATGTTGCAGGGGTCGACTACACTGACCTTTGCCCATTACGACTTGCATATCTCCCTGCACGGGGATTCAATACTGATTCCGTTTGTTTCTATGAAAACTAGACTCAGAGAGGAATCTGTAAATATATGGTACGACCCCAAATTATCTCTGGTTAATTTATAATGAATTTCCAAAGTCGGAGCAGGGAATCCAGAAACCGTTCTGGCCCTATCCCACAAAAATCTGATTATCTCTTAATATACTGCCCATATGATCTTTTTGTTACTTCCTCATGAAAACAGACTCATCGAGCTTCGATTACATAATTTATTCATCAATTAATTCCACTCCTACTATTTTTAGTGATTTTTCAATCTCATGACACTGCTGCTGCCAGCATCTGTTACGAAAGTAACTAGGTCCATTTCATGCCTACCCTTGATCCAACTCAATCGAACATTCGTGCCATTTTCGCATGGCTTAAAGTTTACATGCCAAAGTTCAAACACAACGTAATAGCTTATACATGCCAAAATGTTCTTCTAAGCCAACTAAGAAGAAAGTACCAAAACTTGCTATCCGGTGTGATGACTTCGATGACGGCCTGACCCCGCAAAAATAGATGAGTCCAAGCAACCTATAATGGGTGACAAGGAAACACCGAGTGAGTTTATAACTCAGTAAGTCATAAGCAATGCACTACCATCCATCAATAACATTATCACAAGAGGAAACAAAATGGAACGAGACAATTTACTCCATCCATACCGAACCATACCATAGTTCCTCCAACCTATCGATTCAGTTTCATATCAATTCATGCATTCACATTCCATATACTCATCAATAGGACATTGAAGCATTTTCATAAATCAATTTATTTTCGTTACAATCAAACGACTAAACGGCCTTTCACCCATCCTACGATAAATTTTATGTACGTGACTTCAAGTATATTTGTCACATAGGTTCAAACTTACCGAGCTCAACACCAAGTATAAGCATAGCACCTATTAGCCATGTACTCAAGGCACTTACCCGATCCGCTGTCCGCGATCGACTCAATAGTGTCGCACACATAGTGTCCATAATGATTCACGAATGTATATTGAGTCCGCACACTCAGTGCTATATAATCAACTCGCACACTCAGTGCTATATAATCAACTCGCACACTTAGTGCTACGTAATCAAATCGCACACTTAGTGCTACATAGTCAAACTCGCACACTTAGTGCCGCATGGTCAATTCGCACACTTAGTGCATCATATTCAAATCGCACACTTAGTGCTGTACAATTTAATCCCGCGCACTTAGTGCATCATATTCATTTCGCACACTTAATGCAACATAGTCAAATCGCACACTTAGTGCTGTACAATTTAATCCCGCGCACTTAGTGCTACATAGTCAAACTCGCACACTTAGTGCCGCATGGTCAATTCGCACACTTAGTGCATCATATTCATTTCGCACACTTAGTGCAACATAGTCAAATCGCACACTTAGTGCTGTACAATTTAATCCCGCGCACTTAGCGCCAATCTCATGGTCATAAATGGTTATACCCGCACGTTTAGTGCCGAGATCAACAACTCAGTACATCTTACCTCTTTTCTTTTCATTCAACAATTTCATCATCACATACGTACATGCATATATATATATGTATATTTATTCATTCCATTCAGCATCAATACATAAACATTATGACCATTTGAAATAATACCAACTACATGCTTAATGACTTACCTTGTGTTGGGTAAGACGGTTCCAACTCGGCTACTCAGTGATCTTTTCTTTGCCTTTGCTTGATTCTCCTCCTTTAGCTCCTTGAGCTTAATCAATAATTCACTAGTTTAACCATCTTGTTAAACATTCATAATTCAATTACACATGCTTATGTATGTTTGTATATTCGGCAACCATCCTCACTAATTACTCATGTTGATGGCCGAATGGATGTATGTGTGTACAATGTCAACTATAACATCATGTAATTCCACATATGACTACATTTCTTAAGTTCCACATCTTAATGCCCATTATACATAATCAAATTTAACATCATATATATATTCACTCATGTGGCCGAATATACATACTCCCATATAATATCAAGTACTCACTTTAAGTATATTGCCGAATATACTTAATCATACACACACCTAACCAAAATAATTTCTAAAATCTTTATATCATTTATAATACATCTAATTATCCTTTTTCACATTATCAACTCAAATCACATACATTATTTACTATAACATCTTTACATTCGGCATTGGTGTCAACCATAGTAGCCGATTCTTCCTACTTTGTACCCATGCATCTATTAATCCTTAGTTGGTTCAAACACTTCACACACTAGGATTCATCAAATTTTTAACAAGAAATAAAATCTCTAATCCTCAAACTACCATGGCCGAACCTTCATGGAGTTGCTAAGACTCCTCATTTCTACTTCTCACACACTCTCACATCCAAACCCTTTTATTAAACACCCAAAGTCAACCATCTCCTTACCTCATCACCAAAGACATCAAAATACCAACCAAGAACGTAACATTCATGGCCGAATGTCATCTCCATCATTTAACAAAGTTTGAACCATGGCTAGGTAGATTTTGAACTTACAACTTAAAATATACATGAATCTCAAAGAATAACATTAAACATACCTCAATCTAGTTACATGCATGGCCAAACTTCCTCCTAATCCTCTTCCTTAGGATTTTCGGTCAAAAGAGGTTGAAAAAGGATGAACAAAACCTTTCTTTTCCTTCCTTTAGCTCATGGCAATGGGGTGTATGCATGAGACCATTATTATTTTTTTTTCTTTTTTTCATCACCCTTCCTTTCATTATTTAATTATCATGCTTATTATTTTATTTTCCTTACCATACATCACTAACACAACATGTTGGTGACATGTTTCCACCCATAGCATGGCCGGCCACTACATATTAGGGAGGGGGAATTTGACATGCAAGTCCCCTTTTTCTTCCACATGCACTAATAGGTCCTCATGCATTGACCTATCACATTTTAAAATTTTCTCATATAAGTCCTATTGACTAAATTCACATGCAATCGACTAAATCGAAGCTTGAAATTTTCACACATTCATGATTACATATTCTAGACAATAAACATCATATTCAAACCTTTCGGTGACTCGGTTTAGCGGTCCCGAAACCACTTCCCGACTAGGGTCAATTTTGGGCTGTCACAAAATTGACTAAATTATGCCATGAAAAGTGACACTGAAGTTATGTTTAATTATGTGCAAATGAGGGTGCCAAATGGCTCGGTAAATAGCCATTTTCTTAGCCACACGGGTAGAGACACGGTCGTGTGTCTCAACTGTGTAAAGGACACGACCTAGCACGTGGGCATGTGACTTGGCCGTGTGATCCTATTTTATTGCTGACGTCATAAACAAAGAGTTACACGGGCTAAGGACAAGGGCATGTCCCAAGCTACACAGGTGTGTGTGATTACACGGCCTATCCCACACGGGCGTGTGACTCGCACAAAATGGAAAATTACCTAAGTGTTGTAAAATTTTCAGAAGTTATCGATTTAGTCCCGAACCATCCCCGATATATGTTTTGGGCCTCGTGAGCCCTATAAGGGACATTATGAACATGAATGAATGTTTTTATTTGAACGAAATTTTATGACCCTGTTTTACATATATGTTTGATTGTATTTAAGTCTTGTAATGCCACGTATCTTGTCTCGGCCTTGGACATGGGTAAGGGGTGTTACATGCAGTTAGAAACAGATACTGTTTCGGATTTAGATTCAGTTTACTGAAGCAGATAAGCATAAATCCTACCCCAATCCTCTACACACCATCTCCGACCATCCCATCACACCATGTAAGGTTAAAAACACCCACCCATCCCTACACACCACATTGTGCCATTAAGACATATATCAGAATATATGTAGCCAAACCGCCAGAATATATGCGATTAACACCGAACAGAATACTTCCTCCTCATATACAAATCCCACCCCAATCAGATACAAAAAATCAGATACAGATTTATTAGGTTAAACATGCTCAACATGTTGTTATACAAATAACAAATATACATATAGAGGTACAGTCAGGCATACATTTAGTATCCTACTCAGATCAGTCTATTAGAAGATCATAGCATTCAAAATAGGGTTTAAATAGCCCTTATCGACCCTACAGTAAGCCCACAGTCGAACGGAGCAACTTGTGCGACCTTAGGGAAAATTTTAGAATTATTGGCCCACATGCCCGTATAACCTGTCCGTGTGGGCCCATACACCCGTGTGGCCTACACAGCCTAGCCCAAAACTCACATGCCCATGTGGAATGCCCGTATGGGCCCACACGACCACACTCATGTCACTACATGGCCGTGCGCTGGGCACGGCCATGCTTTTGTCGACCACACAGTCGTGTCTCGCACACGACCACCCACACTGCCGGCCACACACCCATTTGGTGTCGACAGTGGTCATTTTCGGCTTTTGTCGAAGCTCAGTTTCTCATGTTTTGGGTACACAGGTAGTATCGATTCGATGCAAAAATAATCCTGAGACCAACAAAACCTATTACCAAAGATCAGAATCAAACTTAACACACGATTAAACTGAAAACTCGAAAACCAACCATAGCTCAAATCAAGCATTTATCGCTTACCCCAACACTCCGAACGATTGACTATGATTCCACAAGATTAAAATTATGATCTTCCTAATTCACTACTGCCAAAACAACCGTATAACCCCAATCAACGTTGGAAAAGAACACAAATTACAGAATAGTAAAGCCCCACTTACTAGAATGTACGATGAAAACTAAAATAATGAGAACGAACGTGTGACGGCCAACAAAAAGGAGCCAAAATTGAAAGGGGAATAGGAAGAAGAAAACGGCAGAGAAATAAAGGACTAACGTCAGTTTTTTTCTGGAAAGATAGATTTTTTTTTAAAAACAATGGATAAAAATAAGAAATATACCAAATACCTAATTTTACTCCCACTAACTCCTAAATCCTCAAAAACCCAGCTCCACCGAAACTCTTTAACAGATGTTCGAGCAAAAATTAACACTCTTGCTAATGCAAGGATTCGAACATAAAACCTCCAACACCTTAACTCCCTTACCACTCAAACCACTAAGCTCATTCTGATATGAATTCAGAGGTAAATAAATAAAAGCCCACTGAACAGGGATAAGGCTTAGATCTAAAAATAACCGAAATTTGCTAAAGGTAGGGCTTGAACTTAGGACCTCTCACACATACCCAAAATACTTAACCACTAAAGCAGATACACAATTGTATCATAATTATACAGAAACAGAAATAAGAAAATTAGGGTGTTACAAATAAATTTTTCGCGTTAGGTTTAAAATATCCGTAGGCCTATCCGATTCAAACATTTTGTGTCGCCCACGTTGTACGTGTAACATCCCGATTTTGGGCCTAATCGGAATAATGGTTTTGAGACCACAAATATAAGGTCATAAAATTTATTTTAGTATTATTTTGAGGTCTATAGCATGATAATATGATTGTGTAAAAAATTTGTTAAGAAATTTTATCGTTTGAATGCGTAATTTGTGAAAAATGACTAAATCACGTAAAATACAAAAGTTGTGTTCTATTAGCTAAATGTGTTAAATAGCTATAGAACTTAAAATTTGAGGTCCTAAATGAGTAAATAGGCCATTAAATGTGTGAATGGATGTACATGGAGAAGAAAAGTCAAAAAGTCAAAGTTGGTAGGGTTGGTATTTTGATGACAAAAGCTAAATGAATAAAATAAAAACAAATGGTCATTTTTCTTCTCTATCTTTTTCCACTGATAATCTAAGGATAAAAACCTCCATGGGATCTTGAATTTTTTATCAAAATAAACCCTCTACATGTAATTCATTTTAGTGTTAGTTTTTGTGGATTTTTATGTTTTTAGAACTCTTGAAGCTTAAGCTAGCTAAATAGGGGACTAATTTGCAATAGGATTGAAAAGCTAGGGATTTTCCATGATAGCATGATAGTTATTTGTGAAGTTTAATGAAAGAAAAATGAAACCTTGTTGAGTAATAAACAACTTTTGTTAAGGGGCTTTTGATGAGATTATCAAATAGGGGCTAGATGGAGAAATGTGAAATTTATAAGTTAAATGTATGAAATCGTGGAATGTATGAATTGCTATAGGTTTATATAAGGTTTGGCTAGGCTTGTAAAGGGAGGAAATTGCATAAATTTTATTTTACTAGCCTAGGGGCTAAATTGTAACTACGTGAAAGTTTAGGGGTAAAACTATAATTTTTCCAAAATATGATTTATTGGCTGTTTTTAATAATGTGGTAATTAGATAAGTGAAATTTGCTATCATAGATCAAGAAAAATAGAGTCCGAGCCTAGACTGGGGAAAGAGCAAGATTTTGGACTAAATCAAATTAATTGGCCATATTTTTGTACCGAGGTAAGTTTGTGTGTAATGGATACTGCATTTTATTATGTATTTAGCATTTAATGTTGCATAAGTTGTATAATTGTCTTTGTGAATATTATTGATGTTGTTCGACAAAGAATTAAGGTGATGAAAGCCGGTTAAACCTTAGGAATACTTAGGGTACAACTATCATGATATCTGAGTTGACGAGATCCCGTATAAGACCATATCTGGGATATGGCAATGGCATCGGTATGTGTTATCATGTAAGACCATATCTGAGATATGGCGTTGATATGAGATTTCGTGTAAGACCACGTTTGGGACATGGCATCGAAATGAGATTTCGTAGAAGATCATATTTGGGATATGGCATCGATGTGAGATCCCATGTAAGACCATGTCTAGGACATGACATTGGCATCTTATTGTGTGTATGATAATCCCGATTATCCTTAAGTTTCCAAGTGGTTCAACGGGTAGTCCAAGGATTTGTCAAAGAAATGATGAGGTATGATCATGTTGAAAGGGTACAAGTATGAACTCCAAGTTCGTAGTTTTTGAGATTACAAAATGATAAGACTTCGGTAAGATGAGAATGAAGGAATTATGATCTTAAGTTCTAATGAACATTTTGTAAATTGAATGAGATAAATGAAGCTACGTTGTGTTTTTGTATGAAAGTGCATACTCTTATTGCTTATTAATTACATACAAGCTTACTAAGTTTTATGCTTACTCCCTCTCTTTTCCATTTTATTATAGTATCACCAAGCTAGCTCAGGGATCAAATGAAGTCGGGGGCACGTTCACACTATCAATTGGATCTTTTGGGTATAGTTAGTTTCAACATTTTGAGTATAGCATGTATAGGGACTTGGTTGTTTTGTTATATGTCATATTAGTTTAGTCAAGTGTGTTAGGTTTTAATGATTTGATGATTCATTTTGTATATGGCCATAAGAATTGGCTCATATTGATTATGGGGATGTAAATCCTATTCATATATGCATGCATGTGCTAAGGTTACTTATGATGTGGTTAATTGTATTTGGCATATTTAAATTATGGATATGATCATGGATGTTTGATGGTGGAATTATGAGTGAATGGCATAATAACAACTGAGGCATGAATGAGTAGAATAGAAGTGTAAATTGATAAGGAATTTCCATGCATGAAACCTGTTATGAATGTGTAAGTGCTCATTTCTACCATGTTGGATGCCATGGAGATATGTATGTGTGCATGTGTTATTGAGGGTGGCAAAAGGCTTGGAAAATAGCCTCAAAGTTGTCCACACGGATAGACACACGGGCGTGTGTCTAGGCCGTATGTGACACACGGTTTGCCCCATGAGCGTGTGGTCCAGTCGTGTGTCCTCTACACCCTAATTAATGCAAAACAGAATGCCCAGTAGTAAACACACTGGTAGAGACACGGCCGTGTGTTTCGGCCGTGTGAAGGACATGGCCTTAGGACAAGGGCGTGTGAAGTCTGCACCTGAGTTTTGGAATTCAATTCGATTCACGGTCTAGCACACGGGCGTGTGACTCTTTAAAACAGGAAAATTTTATAAGTCTTTCAAATATTCTCAAAGTTCTCGGTTTAGTCCCGAACAGTTTCCAAAGTATGTTTGGGACCTCATAGGCCCATATAAGGGACGATATGCATGCTAATGAATGGTTTTAATTTGGACGGAAATTCATATCTCGGTTTTGTATGATTACATGAATTAGAGTTCGGTAATGCCTCGTACCCTATTCCGGCGTTGGATATGGGTGAGGGGTGTTAAAGTGCGAATAAACCCCCAACCCCAATAGGTACATGCACCCTCCTTGCGCGCAAAGGCAATGTTTCAAGCTTATTAATTCAATCATCTTTCAAGTGGGTTCTTATATATATACATATCTCGCACTTGGTATCTAACCAATGTGGGATTTGAGCTTTTCTTTTCCTCAACAAATATTCACAAGTAGCTTACATTAAGCATCAATTTTTCATTTATCACTCAACTATTTTGAGCATATAATATACCGTTGTAAAGGTGTCATGGAGTGGAATATAAAACCATAATTTTATGGTTCAACTATCCACCTTTACCAATTGAAAATATGCCTCAAAGTTTCCAAAAATTACAAGTTTTCCAACAAAACGTATCTTTCAAATATTTCCTAGATAAATAACATAATAATAAATATTATAATTTTAAAAATTGTATAATCAAATTACATATTTATTTAAATTTAAATTTAAATTAATAAATATTTTATTAAAAACATTATCACATTGTTAATACTTGTAATATAGATTTTATTTAATCAGATAAATAACTTAGATAAACTAATAATATTCAACCTAATCTATTACTTACATTACCAAAAATAACTTATACTATTCTACATTACTCATTTTTCATATTTTTTTGGGTTAGATTTTCACCTTTAGTAGTTTTGCATTTAGCAGTACGAAGTTTAACCTAATCAAATCCATCTTAATTAAATTTCCTATTCTACATTTGAAGTTTAATCATTTATTCTGTATCTCTAAATCTAGTGTTTTTGTTCATTCCTAAATCATATTTTCAATTAGTATCATCGCAACAAACATCCTACTTCTATTAAAATGCTTAGCATTAATTTCCCATCTATTTTTAAAATTTTATTTAAATATTTTTTCTAGTTTTTTTATACCTAAAGTTCTAATTATCATTCTTCAACATAGGAGAATATATATATATAGCACTTAGAGTTGAAATAGCTAGGAAAACTACTCTTAATCGTCTTCTACTTCCTATAATATAAAAAACCATTCCTAAAATAAATTCTCTCATAATATTTTTATCCTTTAGTAATACTCCCCTCAAGTTGGAACATACAAATCATAAATATCCAACTTCCCAAGGTAATAATCAAATTATTTCTTTCCCAAAGTTTTTTGTAAATATATCTACTAGTTGATCTGTAATAGAGACATACGAAGGAGAAATAAGACCCTCTTGAATTGCATCCCAAATAAAATGACAATTCACCTCAATATGCTTTGTATATTTGTGATTAACAGGAGGATTACGAGTAATATGCAGAACAGACTAATTATCACAAAACAAAGGAATAGATTCATTATATTATTAATGTTTAGTTTTTTTTCACATTAAAACCTAATTAAAACAAACAATTTCATTCGTAGTGATATATATTTGTTTAATATTGTGGTTTTAAAAAATTAAAATTTATTAAATATTCATAATTATTATTATATAAAACTTGGAATTTTTAAAATAACAAATCTTTCGTGCATTGCACAAACAAGAAAAGTGATATATATATATATACTAAAAGTCTCTTAAGAGTAATAATATAAATTATAATATATTATTTGAGAATAAATTTTACCAAGTAAATTATTTTAAATATCAATATAATTAATTTATAATATATCATATTTTTATAATAAAATTACTTAAAGCAATTGGTTTTATATATCAAATTAATGTTATATCATTTCGATGCAAACAAATAACCATTAAAATATGGATTTTGATTAAAATATACTTAAATTTTATTATATTACAAAAAAAGTTTAATTTAAAATAATATTAAATTAGTAATTTATATTGAGGTTTAGACATTGAAATTACCTTAATATAATCAAGGTTTTGGTTAGACCATTAATTTTACAGTTCAATTAATAAATTATTAAAAACTTAAAAATCAAAACAACAAAAATAGAGAAGACGAATTTAATCAATTTTTTAGCTCAATTCAACTATTTTGTGATTCATTCTATCTAACCCTTATTCTGGATTGAAACTACTGGATTGAAACTACGATTAATTCTTGATCTAATCAATCTGACCAAATAATCCGATATAATTCCAAAAATATTGAATATAATTATATTTAATGCAAAATAATTTCATCTCGAATCTAAAATAATTTAAACACGTAAAATTTTAAACTTTAAATATATAAAAAAAACACCCTGAACTCAAAATAACCTAACATAAACCTATTAAATCAGTCCATTGCCACCTCAACTCATGGACTGAATGTTGGATTAAGGACAAGGAAGAGATTTTATAAATATAAGCTGGGTAAACGGTCCAGCCCATTTAAATTGTAGCCTATAAGTTCTCAAAATACCTTTTTCTTCAGTTAAGGGCCAGCTTACAATTACACACTAACAAATTGCATTATATACTAAAAATACCTTTGGATACCATGTAGTTAATATATATATACATGTATGAGTTTAAAAATAAATTAATAATGATATATATACAATCTATATGGAATTAAAATAAAAAATTAATTTAAATTATAAGTAAAAAAATATTAAATACGTAAACACATCAGATTATAAATATTAAATACAATCTAATTGTTTATTATGGTATTTTTATTTTTCTATAACACGTTGAAATGTTATCGTGTTGGTTAAAAGAAAGTTCAATATTGAGTTGATTCGTAACACCAACTCAACCAAAGATATTATGTATACTAATTTTTGTTACACCCATGATGTAAGTGAAAGAAAAACATAATATTAAAATTATATTTATAAAAAAAATGGGATGAAGTTCAAAATTGCACATGAACTTTAGTTCAATGTGCAGTGCTATATGTGAACTTTAATTTTGTACAAATTTATATATTAAATATTTATTTGATTCAAATTTCACAATTTACTAATACAACTATAGATATAACATCGTTTTAAACAAATAATTATATTTATTTAAGACCAAAATAAAATTGATATATTTATTTTTTATAATGTGTAAAATTAGATCAAAATTGAAGTTTCATGTATACATTTGAGCTACAATAAAATAATTAAAGTTTGTGCATCAAAATTACACTTAGACCAAGTTGATGTAGAATTTCGATACTTTTCCCTAAAAAAATTATCAATAATTGAGTTATAGATGAAATGGTAAAATGCTTATTGTAAACGTTGTTTAGGCTTAGGTACATTCTTACACATTACATTAAATTATTCAAAAATTTTATAAAAATATAGATATTTCATACAACAACAATTAAGAACCTGTCCAATATATTTAATTTACATTAAAAAAAATTAAAATTTAATAAATAAAAGAATACATGACCTGCTTGTAGAGTTGTTTAGTTCAATTGCAAATGTACCCTATAATAATCTTTTGGTTAAATGAAATAATTTCAGTTTTAGTCCCTCCCAGTTATAAGTATTCAATTTAAATCTTTTTAAAACAGAAAAATTACCCCAAGCACATTAAAATTCTAAAATTTTATTATCCACAAAAGGAGATGTGAATAAAAATATTGTTGGCAGAATTTAGTACAAAGCCAGTTTCAATCAAAGCATCCTTGTTGATTTGTGTAACCAAGGCAGCCATTACAGGCCGGCACGACGCCACAATTTTCATCACTCTCTCCGTAACAAATGTTTGTGTTGGGCAATCATTTGAAGGAGACAAGACCTGACTTTGGCAGGCACCGGTGGGGTTAATCATCAACCAAATTTCATTAATTTAAATAAATTAATTACACTTACCTGTCAGATACATTTGAATTATCTCTTCAAAGAGTTTAAGAAACCTCCTTTGATGTTTCCCTTCACGTACTGCATATAATATGCATGAACCTGAAATCACTATTCTAACTAATTGCACATGTTTATCTCCTTTTTCATTTTTTTTATTTCTTTTCTCATACATGTTTTGGACCTCACCGCTAATAATATTTTTATCTAATAAAATAAATTAACTACTTTATTGTAGGTATTCCATAAAGAGAGTAGGACGAATAACCATAAAATGTGCTCTATTTTCACTCCCAATTATATGATTAAAGAAAGAGATGAACACTTTATAGTAATTAAATCTAAAGTTAAAATTGTATGCATATAAATTACACTTGAAATTATGAAAATATAAAAATTAATATAAAGAAAAATGAACCTGATTTGGATTTCTCAAGAGCATTTGATTTTGATCCAAAAACATATGAAAGGACATAAATAGTAATTATTGTTCCATAACTCAAATGGTCAAATATTACACAAAATAACATTCCATATCTAGTTTTGATTGATGTTGGAAATATCCATTTGCCATGAAGCCTTTCATTGCTAGATGAAGAGAATCTCTTCAATTTTAATTGCTTTTTTTTTCTCTCTCAAATAAGAAGATTTTGATGTCACCTTAAGATGAGACATATTGGGATGGAATAATAAGATATGATTGTGATTTTTTTTTTTGTATTTTTTTAAGAATAAAATATATCTATCAAGAAAAATGTGATTGAAAAAAATGTTTACAATACTATATATATACTCCTTCTTGTCCTTTGTGAAGTTGTGGTGAATTAGAGCAAAATTGTTCCATGTGCACTTGAGGGAACAAATTTATTATGGAATTCTTTCAAAGAGTATCCTATGTTATTTCTAAGATAAGCTTGCTTAATTTAATTTCTAGCAAATATTTTTGGTAATTTAATGCAATTCTACAAAAATTAACTCAATTCCATTGCACTAAAGGATTGAATAAAATAATATATTTTGAAAACAACTTCATCTATTATCTAGAGTTTCAATTGATTATTTTTATGTAATAATAAAAATTATTGTGGGATATTATTTTCATTTCAAATCATGTTAAAATTTACTGATGGGATTTGATTTCAAACTTTTACCATTTCTTCATTTAGTTTTTTTTTATTATATAAATTTATTTCCACATAAACAATAAAACAAGCATGCAAATTGGATGTAAATGTAATTTGAAAATAGTATATTGCAAAATCAACTTTTTGAAAACAAAAGCAAAAAGGAGGTACAAAATGCAAATGGTTTCAACTTCAATAAAATCTCAAACCTTCTGCTTCAACAAAACCTCATTATCTATACTAACAATAAATTATTTTCACTCAATTGGATAATACATGCATAAATACAAAAATAAATCTTTTTGAGGATTTTACTCATTTAATTAAAAAATTATCCATTTTTCACAATTTCTTTTATATAAGAATTCGAATTCTAACCCAGACTATCTTAAAATAAACCAACATCTAATTAATAGAATAAAACTTGATATCTCCCACTTCTCATAATTAATCACTCATTTTTCCTAAAAAAAACCTTTTTTTCCCTCTTTAATAAATATTTTTCCCTCAAGATCTAAGATATAATTCTATGCTATTACATCTCCTCCCCTGTTTGTAAGCTTGTAATGGTACCCAAAAACAAAAGAATTTGATTACATGCATTTGCATGTCTAACCAAGTTTAATATATATAAATATGCACTAGATTAGTAACATATATGTTAAAAATATACACATTATGAGATTTATTTAGTGATTTGCACAATAAATAATTTTATTAAAAAAATCAATAATACATTTTAGATTTGATTCAGTTTATATATTTCTTTTTAATCCTTTTAAAATTATTAATTAATTTATTATTGATATGTCTTAATATGCACAGATGAATCCAAAAATTCTTTTAGAGGAGAAATTAAATTATAAATTGAGAATTCAATATATAATTTTATCACATATTTATTTAAATAATTATATTAATTTAATATTATTAATATGATATATAAGTGTTTGAATTTTATTTTACTTATAATTTAATATATATTTCTATTTTGATTTATACATGTTTATGTATTATTATATATTATTTTTAAATATAAATTTATATTCAAAATTAATAATTTGAAAAAGTTTGAATAAAATTGTTGTTAGAAAATAATAGTGAAAGAAAGTGGTTTGACTTAAAAGGGCCGGGGATGGATTGGTGGATGCATAAGGTCCGTCCAAAAACGAGGTAAGGGCACTCTCTGACAGGCGGGTGAGATGAATGAACACGTGTGAAGTGGACAAGCTATAAAATTGGACGTATTATGTGGATGCATGGAATGACGGTGCATTTAGAAGTCACTGTTACCTTTCTTGTCTTCACTCAAAAATGTTTGTAATGCGGCCCCATTTTGATTTCCTAACATTTATGATACTTGGATTGCGTGGTCGGTCGGTTTGTATTTTATTTATTATTTTTAAAGGTTGAAGCCAAACGATATACAAACATATTAGTTAATTTTAAGCCATGTTTTGTTTACGTGAGAATAAAATATCTCATGCTATTTTCTCCAATATAAACAATTCCTCCCATTCTCAAAACGTTCAAATTTTCTATTAGTCCCTATAATTTATGGAAGTTATGAATTTAGTCCCTATACTTTAATTTTATCAATGTTAGTTCATGTAATTTTTGAATTTTAAAATTTTAATCTTCATCAAATGATAATTGTTAAATTTATTAAGTTAAGTTCTTCTGTTTCTAAAACTTGATGCGCCAAACATATTATTGTATGTAATGCTATGTCAGCTTATTATTTCTACATATTACTCACTACAAATTTAGTTAATGGATTAACAACTGACATTTGTGTTAAGACTAAAAATTTCAAATTCAATAAGCATATGGACTTAGAATGATCAAATTGGAGAAAATGGACCAAACCTACAATTGTACACATACTAAAAGATTAGTAATTGAATTTGACCAAACAAAATTAACTGCTTCTATTTGAGTCAAGACTAAAATTTTAAATTTCAAAATTTTAAAAAGTACAAGGGCTACAATCAATCATTTTGAAAAGTACATGTACTAAAAATGATCAAATTAAAATACAAGGACTAAATCCATAAATTTTGAAATGTATAAAGACTAATAGTAAAATTTAATCTTCTCAAAATTTGCTTAAAACAACGGTTAAAACTTTCATCTAACATCTAGATGATACATATATAAATATTGTCACCCCTTGCTGTAATGCCCCAAATTTCTTTAATTTCGGCTTTTGTAATTGTTGAGCATGGAAATAACTGAACAACTGGGTCTGTGTTATTTTTGGCTTTAAACATGTTGGTTTAAGTGGTTATGTGCTCTGGGGTGTGTTTGGGAGGTCTTAAGTTCAAGCTTTAACTTGGGCTAAATTTTGGGTTTTTTTTTATTTGAATAAAGCCTGACTTTAAGTCAGTGGGCTTATAAGGGATTGTTGGTAAAAACCTAACAGAATGGGCTTACTAGTCTAGTGGTTAGATGGCAAGGGATCACGCTTAGGGTCTGGAGTTCGATTCCCTACAATAGCGATGGGATTATTTTTGCTGCAAGTTTTGGCTAATAGTTGGGCTTTATCAGAAATCTGAATTGGGGTTTAGGGATTCTTCATTTCTTTTTAACAAAAGCTCTTGCTCTCTGCCGTTTTCTTTTTCCCAAAACCCCTTTGCTGCCGAAAATTCCCTTCTATTTTTCTTTCTTCCCTTCGTTTTTCTTCTTTTTCGATAAGTTTAGGAGTATTGCTAGCGGTCCTATCAATTTGGTAAGTATCACTTTATCAAGTTACGTGATTTTCTTTGGCAATCGTTTAAAAGGATTTTTGTTTGCTGTTTAGGGGATATTCAAGGCTCTGTAGATCAGTAATCGAGTTCTAAACAGCAAGGAAACACTGTTCTTCATTGAAGGTAAGTAGATCTCTCTTTTAGGATTTGGTAATACTTAAGGATGTTGATTTAAGTGACTGATTTTGGGCTCGATATTGTCAATGTTAGGTTTTGGAGTGCTCACGGTTGGATTAGCAGCGAAAACGAACCAGGTGTGTACTTCAATTTATTCGAAATTGCGTTTCAGCGAAAGTCAAAACTTCTACTGTCGACGCCACACGGGCGTGTGGCGATACACGGCCGTGTGTTCGGCGAGCCAAACCGTGCGCGTGCTACACGGGCAATACGGACACGGGTGTGTGATGGCTTGTAGGCCATGTACGAGGCACGGGCTCAGGCAAATGGACCGTGTGGGCCACACAGGTAAACCTTACTGGCGTGTGGGAATCTGCGCCAAGCCGTGTGATCCACACGGGCAAAGCCAAGTTAGGCCGTGAGCCCACACGGGCGTGTGAGCCCAATTTGTTTGAAATGTTCTGTAAGGTTGCACGGGTCGTCTAAGTCGACCGTAACCTGACTGTAGGGGCGGTAAGCATTACTTAAACCCCATACTCTAATTGATTACTGAATTGTATGCAAAAGCATGGTATTACAAGCATGTGTATCTGTCTGATTTCGTATATCTGTTCTGCCATGATTTTGATAAGATCTGATATCTGCATATAAGCATGTCATGATATGTATGTTGCATTGCATTGGGTTGGGATTTTTGTGAAGAGAAGGAAGTTTGAGAGGCGATTAGCCTGTTATCTGGCAGCTACGCTGCATATATTTATTATGTACTATTATATCCCCATACTTGGTGTGTAGGGTTAGGTGGTTCGATTCTATCCCCACATGGTGTGTTGGGTTGGTCAGAGATGGTATGCAGGGTTGGTGGGTGATCGCGTGATTCGTAACAAGTAATAAATATTTATAATGAAGATCAAACCTAGACTAACTATTATCGCGATGTAGGCAAGTGTACCTATCGAACAGTAGTATAGTTTTAGCAAGACTGGATTATCGAACCCAAATGAACTAAAAGTATTAGTAATGACTGTCTTTTTATTATCTAGCCTAAGAATAATGGGGTTAACTAAATTATCTAAACTAAGAACGCACAGAGAAAAGAATTGGGGAATTGTTTTTGGGAAAATCGATTGACTTGAGACAATACCTAAGGAAAAATCCACCTAGACTTTACTTGTTATTCTGGCTCCGAATCGGACTATTTATTCATTCAACTTGTTCCGTAGAGATCCATAAGTTATGTTATTATCCCTATTCAAGACTAATAACGTCTAATCCCTAGATTGAATAACCGAGACTTTTCTCTAATTAACACTCTAGGGTTGCATTAACTCGATCTATGGATCCCCTTATTAGGTTTCACCCTAATCCGGCAAAATCTTGTCACCCTATTTCTAGGCGCGCAAACAACTCCGCTTAATTATGACAAAAGTACTCTTAGACAGGGTCTATTCCTCCTCTGAATAAGAGCATGTCTTGAATCAGTATCCTGGGATATCAAAACAAGAATTAAAAACACATAATTAAGAACAAGTTAAATATTTATCATACGATTCAGAAAATAATAACAAAATTCGTCTTAGGTTTCATTCCCCTTAGGTATTTAGGGGATTTAGTTCATAACTAAATAAGAAAATATTTCAGAAGAAGAAAGAATACAAAACATAAAGAAAACCCAAAACTCCTGAAGGGAAATTGAAGAGAGATCTTCAGTCTTAATGATGAATCCTACTTCTGAGATGGATCAATCGGCTTCCTTAAGGTAATTCCTTACCTTCTATTCTCTGTCTCCCCTTTTTCTCCTCTTCTAGGGTGTACTTATAGGCTTTGGAATGCCTAGAAGCCCTCAAAAGTGGCCTTTTCCGAATTGGACTTAACTTGGGCTCGGCAGGGACACGCCCGTGTGACACGCCCAAGTGCGGTTACTTCAAGCCGTGTTCGAGCCTGTTAGAATGGCACGGGCGTGTGCTATGCCCGTGTGAATCGTGCTCCAATTCTGTCAGATTGACACGACCGTGTGGTCTGCCCGTGTGAGGAGGTCCAGGCCGTGTTGATTTCGTACTTTGGCCCATTTTCTCCGCTTTTGGCCCGTTTCTCGTTCCTTTCGCTCTCCTATGCTCTCCTAAGTGTAATACATGAAATTAAAGCATTAGGAGCATCGAATTCACCAATTCTAATGGAAAATCATCTATAAAATGCGTTAAACATGGGGGAAAATATGTATAAATTACGGTTTATCAGTGGACATGTTTTCTGATATTTGATTTGTTATGCATGGGATACCTGTATGGCTAAGGCCGAACTATCTATATTCTGTTATCTTTCTGTATGCATGTTATTTGTGGGGATGTACACACTGAGTTTGCGAAAACTCACCCTTTTGTTTATTTTCCTGTCAGGTAATCCTTAGCAGTAGATGGATCAGCGCAACGGAGAGCTCGATGGTGACCACTGTTGGACATTTATGGATTTTTGAGTAACATTCTATTTGTCTGCTTTATTTTAAATATTAATTTCTAGGATTAAAATGTTTTTGAACTTGAACTATTTTTAATTTTATTTCGGGATTTTAAGCTATTAAGCTATTGATTAATGAGTTAATGATATTTTAGCTTCCACAATAATGAAATGTGTTCACCTAATAATCGGTTTAGAGATTTCACGACTTAAGTAACGATAATGAGCTGAACGATTTTTAACTTGCTAAGATTTTCTAAAAACACTTTCATGTGACGCCGTCAGATTCGGCCGTAACGTCTAGGTTGGGTTTGGGGTGTTACACTTGCCCCTCTACAATATTGTAATGATAAAAGAAAATATCTTCCTATACATATTCTTAATTAATTTAATTGACTATTGTTTTAAAAGAAAAAATATTTTCGAGATATTAATTTTTTAAAGGATTATATGTACAAACATAATTAAAATTATAGTCATATATTCCAATAACTACAATTAGTGTTAATAGTATAAAGCAGAATCAAGTTGATAATCGAAATATATCTAAATTTATACGAGAATAAATCCAGACAATATTAATATATGATGTAATTTAAATTAAAGCAACATTAGGCTAAAAGTCCATATATAATTTACACATAATAAAACTCGAACATTTGATCATAGAGTTCTTAAAACCTCATCCTTACGATTAAGGAGAGGCTTAATTAACAATATTAAATAGTTGTATACATATTTATGATCTGTTTTAACAACTTAAAAGTTGGACTAACAATATAATTAGACACTTGGCGTTTAAAGCATTTATAAAACTAAAAAGGAAATGCTAATTGAGTGTAGGACGACGTGAGTTCGAATGCGTTGAAGTGAATTATCCTCTAATTTAAAAGTTAGAGAAAGATAATGAGTAGTTTTAGATATTATATAAAAAAGAATATGATATTGCAAATGGTATAGTTAAGTTTCTTTTCAATTATTTTATTTGGATAAGTGAATTTGAAAGTCTTGTTTTTGGTCCTAACTTGTTTAATTAATAATGTTGTTATAATGAGATGGAAGCGATAAACTAAAATATTAAAAGAGACGACCAGTGTGTGAGGTGACATAGATTAAGGTTTAGTCAATGGTGATAAAGGGTTTATAATTGGTCACACAAATAAAATAATAAGCACGAGGATAACCTGGTTTTTGTGGGTTTCTTTTTTCTAGGGAATTCATATTAATACACAAATAATTGCCTGAATTTTATTAAATCATTTGACTCCAAATATGTGAAGATTAATTTTTCTTAAAAATTATCTAATTTTGAGGTGTGTGCTTAAACTCATCTCTTCCTATACTTGACAACAATGTTAATGTTAATCGAACTAAGATTCAACTGAAAACAAATGATATTATCTTTAGATTTTTATATATTAAATATTAAATTAGTTTTAAATCAACTACCTCTTTATTTTAAAATTTTACATTATTGAATTGACTTTTAAGGCTATAATAATAAAATTATTAAATATTAAATTGTTATGTTTAAAATATAATTTAAAAAAAATATTTTTTGGGACAACGATGAGTTGAAACTAAACTATTTTTGGAATAAGTGAACACTTAACCAATAGGTCACAACTTGAGTTCAATAAAGATACATATTAATAACATTTATCAAATTACATTTAATTTTTGAAATATAATAAGAGATAATTTCATTTATTAATTAAAGTTGAACAAAGATAAATATAAAATTATAAAAAAATTGAATATTAACAATTTTAATATTTTTATATAATATATAAAATACAATAAATAACCTATAAAAAGTATTAATAATATTAATATAATCGATTCTAAATTAGTTAAATATTTTTTAAAAAATATTTTGTAATTATATTAGTTTTTCAATTCATTTATGATTTTGAACTACTATAAAATTAATATACATAACCCACCTATACATAACACAAGAATACAAACTAATATCTATAAACATATATAAGAAAGGGTGCATGAGTGGCAGTGTAGATGCGCACATCCATGAATACTCCATGTTTCCTTTATTTTATCATTTCTGTTCCGTTTGATTACTAAGTAATAACATAAATTTATTACAAATATAGTTTTTTTTAATATTAATTAGTTAAACATTTAAATATAATTTATATGTTAAGTACTAAGATCATAGAAATAAAAATATTTATATTAATTTTATAAATATAATATTTTATAAACAAAAGGGGAATAAAACAAGTTTTTACTAAGTAATTCCAAACATATAGAGAATAAAAATGTTTTCATGACATTCGAAGATCTATCTTGAATTAAACTTAAATTAAAAGCTCGAAACTCGTAATTCCCGTCATAATTCTGTATAGAAATTTTGCTTGTGCAGACTTCACTGAAACGGTCATAATTTGAGCTTTCAAACTCAAAATCGAGTGATTCAAAGTGCATTTCGAAACTAAGAGATAAATCTCTGAACGCCATGTAGACATCTTAACCAATAAATGCCTAGATCCTATGCAAAAAGTTGTCGCAAGTTTGCTGATTCCCCAAACTTAAAAACTGGCGGCTTCAGTGAATGGAATTTAATAAATTTCACCTATTTCATGCATGTATCATTTCTCTTTTTCTTAAAAGGATTCATCCTCACATATTGCCTTCGATCAAATCTTGATTTGATTTGCTTGGCCTTTGATCTTATTTTGGGCCTGAAATTAAGCCTTAGGTTCGCATCAATAGGAATTTATAAAGATTAAAGATTATTTGAAAATGATTAAAAACAACTTCTAGATTGAACCCAAACAAATGATTGTTTAGCATTGAATGAACCTAGACAACCATTTGTCTAGGTTCATTTTAGAGTGTTTTCTTAAATAATTATAAAAATTATTTAATTTTAAATTTTAAATTTTAAATAATTTTTTTAAAAAAATTTATATTTTAGGATTTTTATTTTTATTTTACATATTTATTCACATGGAAAATGCCAACTAAGCATGAGATACATATGACACACCATGTGTCATTGTAATTACTCTGTTAGCCACTTTATCACTTAACAGTAGATATAGATGAAATTTTTAATAGAAATGATCAATTTCTCGTTGATATAATATACAATGACTAATTTATCCATTTTTTAGTAAATAAAGCAAAAAGCAATTTAATTCCTAGTACATGGTACTTCTATCTAATCTTACTTGTCCTTTTAACTCCAAGCCAATTACATGATTTTTTTATGAAAAAATTAAACCATCACTTAATTGCATAATTAGATGGATTTTTTTTTTAAAAAAAATCGTTCCTAATAAAAAATCTCCATAACAGTTGTAGAGGATAAAATGAGAATAAACTTCACATAGCTGATGTTTATAACATACAAAAAGTGAATAGCTGTCTAGTTGAATTTGGAGAACAATATAAATAGCAATTAATATAGTAAAACACAATGGAATGGTGGGGGAAGGCTAAACCCCAAAAACAAGTTAATAATGAAAAATGTAAGGTAAGGCAATTACTTTTTTGCCAAAAGAATTAAAAGCAAAAAGTGACAATAATAACAATAATGGGTACGCATTTCTTTGTTTAACTGTTGGTGGGGGAGTATGTAAAATGGCAGGCTCTCCAACATTTATTCTTTTTCAAAACTGTAATTTCATTTATTACCCTAATTTTTTTATTACTTATTTTATTTTTTTTAAAGTACTTCAAATTGAGAAGTAAAAAAAAAAAAATCTCATTGGACATTTGAGAGCAACTTTCAAAATAACAATCTCTTTTTAATAATTAAAATCATTTATATCGAATTCAAGCTCTGTTCTTGTTATTGACCTAAAAGATTTTTTGTAAGATCAAGTGACAAATGGTAAATTAGTTGGTATAAAGATGTTTTTTATTTTATAAAATTATAGTTTTGGTTTTCTATTAGGTTAAGATAATTTTAGGATAAATTACACAATTAGTTACCTAATTTTTTAAAATTTTTATTTTAGACATTAAAAATTAAAAGTTCACAATATGAGCATTGTTGTTATATACTTCATCATTTTAGTCACCCACTGTCAATTTTTCGTTACCTACAATCATTTTAGTCATCTAACTTTAGTAAGTTTTCATTTTGGTCACTTATTTTCTTTTTTAGAATTTGTTTTATTTTATTTTTAAAAAACTAGATTTTTACCTGTAACTCAATTCCATGTAAGAACACATGTTTTTCCTTGTAAAAATCCATGTAACGCCTTAAAATTTGAATCGTTGTTGTTAGTTTTTGTTCATAATTAAGTATTTTCTTTAGTGGTTAAGTGTTTTGTTATGTGATTAAGGTCAAGGGTTCAAGTCTTGCTTTTAGAAAATTTTATTATTCGTTTGGTTCAACTCCTATCCTTGAACATTTGACTTAAGTCTAATTCTGCGTTAATCTATGTCAAGAATGAGCTTGTTGGTTCGATGGTTAAGTTTCGTGTATTATTGAGTCTTGTGTTCAAGTCTTTGAGTTGGCTATAAGGAAATATTTTCAGGAAAAGTTTAGTTATAATTTCTTTAATTAAATAGTTTCTTTAAAAAAAGTTCATTTCTTCTCATTTTCTTACTCTTCTTCTTCTCCCTTCTCCCTTCTCTTTCTTTTCTTTTTCTTTTTGCTTGTTTCCGTAAATTGTTATTGGATCGAATTAGAAGGTCTACGTTACTCATTGTATCGATTAGAAGGTTATTGTGTAAGTTCTATCATTTTTCTCTTATGTTTTAACAAGTTTTTCGTTTGTTATCGTTCGTTTTGTCGAAATGAGTTTTTTGCTCATTTTGCTCAGATTCTCTGTTTAAGTGTGCGATTGACTTCCTTTTTAGGTGAGGATCTTATAGGATACGCTCCTCAAATGCATTATTTCTATTTTTTGCTTTTACGTGCGAGGTGAGTGTAACAACTCGATTTTCAGTAGTGATGGAACAGTGGTTTGAGACCACAAATTTCTGTTGTGTCAACTCGTTAATATTATTTTTAGAATATTTATAAAGTAATTAGATTCGTATTAAATTTTGGTTAAGAAATTTTAACGTTTAGATAATTAATTTAGGAAAAAGGACTAAACTAAAAAAGATGCAAAACTTAGTGAATCTTGAATTTCTATTGATTTGATGATGTGATCCGGCCAGGGTAGATGAGTCGAATTCACGTAGTTGCCCGATCGTAGTTCGAGAGAGTCGTTCGTGCCTCGGATTTAAGTAATAAAAGTAAGATAGTGGATTAGAATAAGCGGAAGGTTTCAAGAAGGGTAAGTTTAGTGATAGGTTCGGTTATGTGTAGCAAAGATGGGTGATGAATAAATGGGTCGGTTTGGTTACAAGAAGGAAAGTTGAAAGATGGGGGATGAAAAAACAAACTCAACGTTAGGAATGATTCAACACTAAGAAGTGTCACCCCGGTTCCTATATTGTTAAGGTGAAGTATGGATAGATGGATAGGTGAACGCCACACCAAGATTGGTGATAAGTTCAAACAAGACGATTGACGCCATTAGCACAAGCCAGATAAGTCTTTCGAAACTTGTACGAGATATGAGAGGAAGCAACCTCACAAGAACAAATGTTCATTAACAAATTTGGCAAAAGTCCCTTTACAATGAAATGTGCAAACTATTTATAGGCTAATAAGTAGTAGCCGAATGGTCAAACTAATAACTTAAAGACTAATTAAATTCAGCTATGAATGCACTAGAATAATCTAGAACAAGTCTTTAATGTGCTAGGACTAAATTCGGCTGATGGGAACTCCATTGGACAGCTTCATGTGTAAGCAAAGCATCTGGGATGAATGTGTAGTCTTGGGAACTCAATAGCTTGTCTAGATTCGGCCATGGAAGGAATGAATCAATCAAAAAGTGTCTCTTGGCCGAATAGGTGCTTAGGGAAGTCATTTGGACAGCAAACAATTCATGTATTTCACCCACATACATTCGGCCATGCATGAACTAGAAGGGAGCTTGAATCTGGCCTTACATGAACATGCAATAAATGTCTTCATTCATGCATGTGTACCGTCCAAAGTGAATGTGTCTTCTTAATCCACATGCATGTAATTAACCTCCCATGTATATGAACTTAATTCCCTCCAAGCATTGAACCAGGCCGTGCATGAATCTTCTCATTCGTTGAACTTTCACGTTCATGCATCTCTTCATGAATGTACCTTCCACATTCGGCTAACCTACATGAATTAACACACAATTAATTAAAAGATAACTATTCATAAAAAATCATAATTTAAATTAATAACTAAACAATTTAAAAGCAATAATTAAATTTAGACATAATAATTATAAGTCAACTTATGAAGTAAATTCGGCTAACTCAAAATTAGTCAAAACACTTAATGAGCTGAAATTGAGCTAGGGGTTTCGGCATGAGTTGTAGCAAACTTAATTATAAACTGAATTAAAACTTAATTTATTAGAATGAAAAAGAAATGAGCTGAATCGAGCTGAATTCTAGCTCAAATGAGCTGAATCGAGCTCAAGTGAGCTAATGGGAGATGAGTGGCGCATGGGGAGCTGAAAAGGAGCTGAGATCGGATTGCACTATGGTGCATGGAGTCTTCAAGGAGTTATCCTTAGCTCCTCCAACGTCATAGGCCTTATTGTCATTCCAAATGCGCAACACCAAAGCTGATAAGGCGTCTTGAATTTGCTTGGTTCGAGCTCGAGTCATCGGGCCTTTTGGAAGCTCGATTAGATCTTGAATTGCATTCGAGGATGCCCCAGGCGTGCTCACATCATTCCCCCCGTCTTCAAAGCGACTTGTCCTCAAGTCGAGTCGACGATTAATTTGGAAACAGGGATGTCTACTTGTTCGTTCTTGTTTAAATATGTTCAATTACCGCATCACATCTTGCTGCAAAAATTTCTTAAAACTTGCAATCAATTTAGAATCAGTATAGAGCACAAATGAATCCAAATAGTCATTGAAACAAATCATCTTACACTTAAGACATTCACAACAAGACATTGGCAATATCTTATTTTTACTACCAAATTTCATTGCAACCAAAGAAATTATCAAGCAAAGATTTTAAACACATAACACCAATAGTTCACTCGGGCATCTCAAGTTGCTTTTGCAAAGCATAGTGATTTCGACAGAAATTCATACAACAACTCAAAAACTGTAAACATTCATCAAATTCAACAAAGTAACACATACCAAGAGTCTTTTGTCCATCAATCAAAACAGTTATATCATCATCGTTAATGTCTTCTTCATCAATCAAATTGGACGAAAATGTGTTAGGAATTCTAGAAACCATACCTTGAGCAAGTAAACTAAAATTGGTTTTACCTTTGCCTTCCATTACAAACCTTCGCTCTTCGAAAATATATCGCAGCCACATCTTATGACTTGAGTCAACCTGAAAAGAATTAGAAACAAGTAATTTTTGGTTAAGCAAAACTCTTTTCTTTTCTTCGCTCATGTTTCTTTGTATTTCCTTTTCTCTCACTTTGGTTTTATCACAACTCTTTTTCTTTTCTCTTTCAATTTCTTTTTCTCTCTTTTTCATTTTCTTGCCTTTCTTTTTCCACTCTCATTCGCTCCAAAGATTGTTTCAACCAGTGTTGATCCTCCACAACTTGTTTTGGTGTTAATGGTGCTAAAGTATAATTTTGTCCATGGTGCCTGAAGATGTATTGATTTGCGAACCCGTCGTGCTTCACTCTTCGGTCGAATTGCCACGGCCTTCCAAGCAGAATATGGCCCGCATGCATGGGCACCACGTCGCAAAGGACTTCATCTTCATACTTCCCAATCGAGAATGGAACAAGGACTTGCTTGGTTACCTTTAGCTCAACTCCTTCATTAAGCCATTGTAGCTTATATGGACTCGGGTGAACGCTTGTTGGCAGATCAAGCTTTTCGACTAGGAGGGTACTCGCAACATTTGTACAACTTCCTCCATCAATCACTAAGCTACATACCTTTCCACGAACGAAGCAACGGGTATGAAAAAGGTTCTCTCTTTGTGGATCGATTTTGGTACCTTGCGCACCTAAACTCCTCTTAATAACAAGCATCTCGCCTTCAACCGCATACTCCAACTCTTCCTCGGCATCAGAAGAGTTTTCGGTATCATTCTCAACCTTTTCGTCTTCCTCCTCTTCCGATTCAATTTCACCATTGGATCGAATCACCATGGCACTCCGATTCGGACATTGACTTGCTATATGCCCTCTTCCAAGGCATTTGAAACATTTGATGTCCCTCGTCCGGTTTTGGGCTCCTTCAACAGCCTTGCCTTTCCTATTTTCACCCATAGGCTTAGTAGCTTTGGCAGGTACCATGGGATCTTTCGTTTGGTTGGGCGTAGCACTTTTGCTAGAGCCTTGGTTCCATCGGGATACGTTGGTGGTTGAATAACCTCGGGCAGCACCTTTCTTCTTGAGTTACTTTTCTATCTTGATGGCCATGTGGACCATATCAACTATCTCCACATAGTGTTGTAGCTCCACTATATTGGCAATCTCTCGGTTAAGTCTGGACAGAAATCTAGCCATAGTTGCTTCTCGGTCCTCATCCACATTCGCACGGATCATAGCAACTTCCATTTCTTTGTAATAATCCTCGACACTCCTCGTACCTTGGGAGAGATTTTGGAGTTTTTGGTAAAGTTCTCGGTGGTAGTGTGTTGGAATGAACCTTCGGCACATGACAGCCTTTATTTCGGCCTAAGTGTTAATAGAACGCTCGCCATTTCGCCTTCGGGTTGTCGTGAGTTGGTCCCACCAAATCATGGCATAGTCGGTGAATTCTATGGCAGCCAACTTAACTTTCTTTACCTCTGAGTAGTTATGGCACTCGAAAATGAGTTCGATCTTTTTCTCCCACTCCAAATATGCTTCAGGATTCGAACGGCCTTGGAACGGGGGAATTGATAACCTAATACTTTTCAAGTCATCATCGAACCTTTCTCGCTCTCGTTGTCCACGATGACGTTGGCCTTTCCGCCGAGCACTAACATTCGAACCAGCCTCGCTTTCGGCTTCACTTGGCTCGGAAACTTCGTCATCTCGAACATGCCTTCGGTCACGGTCTCGAGGTGGACTTATTGGGGTCCTTGCTCGTCGGCCTCTTCCCTCCACTTGATCGAGTCGGTCTTGTATCGGTTCCAACTTTCGATCAAACAATCGTTCAACTTCTCGAAGTAAGGCTTGCATATTCAAATCCGGCACATTCCGAACGGGTTGCCTTTCCTCCACATTTCGTTCCATAATAATTTTCAATAATTTTCAAATCCTCACCACAAATCTCACTAATCACTCGCAAAGAAAATTGATGAACACTCCACTCGTGTTTGCACTCGTTTTTAGGCTTTTTTTTAAACTCTCGAATGATCTCATACACTCTAGCCTTTTACCACTCAAGCTTACTCTCGTAACCTCGTATTTTGTTTCTTTAGACTAGTCTAGGTGCCTTGGGGTCGACTTCAAAAATCGGTTACAAGGGATAAGATGTATAGGTTATGGGTAGGCTAAAAGAAAACTTTTCTTTGGTGTAGTGTGGCGTTTTGGAAATGGGGTGCAAAGTTGATGAAAAGATCACTTTGTCGATCGGGTCAAAATATAAACAAAAGAAGAACTTGATCACTTCACTTTTTTTTTATAATTTCATTTTTTTCTTTTTTAATACTTCACAATATCACTATTAGAAGAGAGAGAACGAAAATTACAACTTGAATTTTTTTTTCACAACGAACCTAGTTCGATCTTGATACGAACGTCGGCGCCTCTCGATTTACAAGCTCTGATACCAAATGATGTGATCCGGCCCGAGTAGATGAGTGGAATTTACGTAGTTGCCCGATCATAGTTCGAGAGAGTCGTTCGTGCCTCAGATTTAAGTAATAAAAGTAAAATAATGGATTAGAATAAGCGGAAGGTTTCAAGAAGGGTAAGTTTAGTAATAGGGTCGGTTATGTGTAGCAAAGATGGGTGATGGATAAATGGGTCAGTTTGGTTACAAGAAGGAAAGTTGAAAGATGGGGGATGGAAAAACAAACTCAACGTCAGGAATGGTTCAACACTAAGAAGTGTCACCCCGGTTCCTATATTGTTAAGGTGAAGTATGGATAGATGGATAGGTGAACGCCACACCAAAATTGGTGATAAGTTCAAACAAGACGATTGACACCACTAGCACAAGCCAGATAAGTCTTTTGAAACTTGTACGAGATATGAAAGGAAGCAACCTCACAAGAACAAATGTTCATTAACAAATTTGGCAAAAGTCCCTTTACAATGAAATGTGCAAACTATTTATAGGCTAATAAGTAGTAGCCGAATGGTCAAACTAATAACTTAAAGACTAATTAAATTCAGCTATGAATGCACTAGAATAATCTAGAACAAGTCTTTAATGTGCTAGGACTAAATTCGGCTGATGGGAACTCCATTGGACAGCTTCATGTGTAAGCAAAGCATCTTGGATGAATGTGTAGTCTTGGGAACTCAATAGCTTGTCTAGATTCGGCCATGGAAGGAGTGAATCAATCAAAAAGTGTCTCTTGGCCGAATAGGTGCTTAGGGAAGTCATTTGGACAGCAAACAATTCATGTATTTCACCCACATACATTCGGCCATGCATGAACTAGAAGGGAGCTTGAATCTGGCCTTACATGAACATGCAATAAATGTCTTCAGTCATGCATGTGTACCGTCCAAAGTGAATGTATCTTCTTAATCCACATGCATGTAATTAGCCTCCCATGTACATGAACTTAATTCCCTCCAAGCATTGAACCAGGCCGTGCATGAATCTTCTCATTCGTTGAACTTTCCCGTTCATGCATCTCTTCATGAATGTACCTTCCACATTCGGCTAACCTACATGAATTAACACACAATTAATTAAAAGATAACTATTCATAAAAAATCATAATTTAAATTAATAACTAAACAATTTAAAAGCAATAATTAAATTTAGACATAATAATTATAAGTCAACTTATGAAGTAAATTCGGCTAGCTCAAAATTAGTCAAAACACTTAATGAGCTGAAATTGAGCTAGGGGTTTCGGCATGAGCTGTAGCAAACTTAATTATAAACTGAATTAAAACTTAATTTATTAGAATGAAAAATAAATGAGCTGAATCAAGCTGAATTATAGCTCAAACAAGCTGAATGGAGCTCAAGTGAGCTGATGGGAGCTGAGTGGCGCATGGGGAGCTGAAAAGGAGCTGAGATCGGATTGTACTATGGTGCATGGAGTCTTCAAGGAGTTATCCTTAGCCCCTCCAACGTCATAGGCCTTGTTTTCATTCCAAAAGCGCAACACCAAAGCTGATAAGGCGTCTTGAATTCGATTGGTTCGAGCTCGAGTCATCGGGCCTTTTGGAAGCTCGATTAGATCTTGAATTGTATTCGAGGATGCCCCAGGCGTGCTCACATCATTTGATAGTTTAGATATGAAATGAAAAGGGACTCAAACAATAATTATCCCATTTGGATATTAATAGACCATAATAGGCTTTTAAATTGTGGTTTTATAAAGTTTTCGTTAAAGGTGATTATGTAATTTAGTAAATAAATTAAAGATTAATAAAATAAAACCAAAATCATCATCTTTTTGGATGTTCCATCGAAAACCTAAGGCATTTCACCATTTTTGAAGCTTCATATTCGGCTAGCATAGGAACCTTGCATGTAAGTCCGTTTTAATTTCGTTTATTATAATTTTTATATTTTTGAGATCATTGCAACTAGGTCCAACTAGCTTGTACCTTTATTTTTGAATATGTTACAATTTTTGAAAGTTTCCATTGATGAATCTTGAATTTTTATGATTAATACCATGTATTTGGAGCTTTGATTGTGTTGTTTGATGATTTTGTAAAGTGATTTTTGTTAGATTTTGATTTTAGGATTAAATTGTGAAAATGTCAAAATTTTAGGGTTTGATAGTGAATTTAATATTCATTAGGACCTATTTTAAGGCCTAATATATTTTCATGGAATATTTATTTGAGAAAAATGGTTAATTTGATGAATTTCAGGTTAAGGGACTAAATTGTAAAAGTTATAAAAGTTTAGGGTAAATGTGTAAATACAAAAAATAAAAGGATATCAATTGTAAAATGGATTGAAATGTGAAATGTAAGCTAATAATTGAGAAATTTTACATTTTAGATCAAGATCCCATAGATACTCGTGGAAAAGGAAAAATAGCAGAATAGTCCCTGAACTTTTGTAACTACTACAATTAAGTCCAGGTAAGTTCTTATGGTTTAGAATTTAATATATATACGAATTTTTGAGTAGAATAATATGGTACAACTTATATATATACTTCATTGTTGATAATGAATGATTATTTGAGATATACCTTTGAAATTTGATGCTCGGTTTGGATTGAACACGAGATAGAGTATAGTCGTGAATTGGTGTGTTATGGTGGATTGGAGTGGAGATGGTTTTGGAGTTTTGTATATATATATTACCCGAGTAAACCAAAGTTCAGCATTTTTTGCGAACTCTCGTGTTATACTTTCTGTTTGGTGTGTTTCGGAGGGATTAGCTCTTTTGAGCATTGGTGTGTTTTAGTTGGACTAGCTTTTATGAGCAATGGTATGTTTTGGAGGGATTGGCCCGTGTGAGCATCTAGTGTGTTTTGGTTGGTCTAACTATGTACTCCTATCCGTAAGTAGTTCTTCGAACTAAAAATCTTGGTAAGGAAATTTGTTTAATGAATTTGATGGATTTGATATTCATTGAGTATTAAATTGAATATATGTGTGATTCATCAATTGAGATTGTGGATGATAGGGAACCTTCATGGTTGATTTGTTATTGTTTGAGTTGTATTTACTTCAGTAAGATTTATTATTTTAGTACGTCAAACTTAATAAGCTTCTTTAAGCTTATTGGTGTTAATCTTTGTTTCTGTAGATACTCAGAAGGTTAGACGATCGAATCAGCACTCAACTTACACTATCTAACATAACTCAGTAGTCTTTGGAACGTTTATTCCAAATTATATGGCATGTATTAGGTTTGAATGTTGAAACTTATGTTTTTGGATATGTAAATAGTTAAGTATAGACTTGGTTGTATAAGTTGTTTTGGATGATACCTTTTTGGTACTTTTGGTGTCATATTAGTATGTGCTAATGTGATTAGGTTGTAATACTTGTTTGAATGGCCATATTAGTATTGAATTAGATGTTAGATTGGAAGAAGTGATAAGTTATGGTTGAAAATTATTTTGATGTACAATTGTATATATATATTTTTGGTACCAATGGGGGGTACATTGGTTAGGCACTTATTAGGTTGATTTTTGTATGTTTTTGGCTTGATTAATGACTTTTTTAATAAGTATTTTGGTTGGTATTTGAGTTTTTTAAGGTCCAAGTAAGCTTGAAATGGTAAACTTGTGGTTTAAGGTTCATTTTGGGTCTACACGGCCTGAGACACGGGCGTGTGCCTTAGCCCCATGTGACACACAACCATGCGACACTGGCGTGTGTCCCCTATAGGTTTTAAAGGTTGTATTGTGAAAGTTACATGGACTAGTACACAGCTTCAAACACAGGCATGTAAGGCCATTTCGAAGGTTACACGGCCTGGCACACGGCGTGTGGCTTAGCTGTGTAACCCAAGTCAGAGAGTTACATAGGCACAGACACGGGTTGGGACACGGCTATGTATCCCTATTTTGATTGTTACACGGAATGAGATACGGGCGTGTGTCTTAGTTGTGTGAGTCATACGGGCTGGCCACAAGGCTGTGTGCCCTTGCAGTTCAATTTTTCTGACTTTTTCTTAAATTTTCCATATATTTCCAATTTAGTCTCGGATTGTTTCTAAAGTATGTTTAGGGCCTCGATGGCTCGATTAATGGTCGTTATGAATGTAATTGAATGTAATTAGACTATGTTTACATTGATGTATGAATTGAAATGTTTACTGTTTTGTTTGTACAGTAATGCTCTGTAACCCTATTTTGGTGACGGATACAAGTTAGAGGTGTTACAGTGAATGTGTGAATTTCAGGTTGGCGTTGTCGAAGATTTTCGACAAAACTTTGGTTTGATTATTATTTCTAACGATTTGTTTGAGAATAATTGAAAGATGCCATGATATCATAGTAAACAGGACTAAGACCATAGTTAAAAGACGCTATGGCATCATTTGACATTCCGCCGAGACAGAAAACACGGGGTTATATTGAGTAAGACCATGGCTGAGAGATGCTATGACATTAAGTGAGGAGTTGACGACAAAAATGGGTAAAACCATGGTTGCAAGATACTATGACATCACAGATAGTCCGCTAGGATAATAAACACGGACGATATTATGTAAGACCATAGCTAAAAGACGTTATGACATCAAAATATAAATTGACGATAGAAAGAGAAGACCATATTTGAAAGACGTTATGACATCAAAAATTGTCCGACGGGACATTAAACATGGGATATCTCAACGAGACGTTAAACACGGGGTAGTCTAGCAGGATGTTAAACATGGGGCAGTCTAAAAGGACGTTAAACACGAGATAGTCCGATGGGATGGTAAATACAAGGATTGAGAGGTAAGACCATAGTGCGACTAGGGAAACCAATAGAGTTTGTCAGGATGACTAGTGTGTAATCATATAACATAAGACCATGGCTCAGCTATGGCGGAACAAGATGGTCTACTTGGACAATAAGTAATCGTAGGACAACCCACGAACAAAGAAAAAGGGATGGATGGAAAATAGAAGTATGGATTTGCAACAATCGAGTAATAGGTCGATGGGATCCGCCAATGAATGGGAATATAATGAAAAAGGAGAAAGGACTGTAAGAGTAATAGTTGTGTAAACCGCCAAAGCATACAGATGTTAATCAAGAAATAGTCATAGAAGTTGACATACTAGTGGTGCCTAATGTTCAGGCGAACAAGAAATGGTTTAACCAAAGATCATGGATAAGGATTCGCCATTAAGGAACATTGAGTGCACTCAGGGAAACCATATAGACTAGTGGTGTATCACATAGGAAAGGAGGGGTGGTTAGAACCCATTAGCAAAGGAAGATTCACGAGATGACAGAAGTGTCTGTCAAGACTATTCTTCTTAAGGAGGAAATTAGTGAGGTAGTGTCAGGCAAAAAGGCTAGTCAGGTAAAAATATGGTAAAAAAATAATTTTGGGGACCAAATGATCACTTAGCATTACTGATTGAGTATGATATGCCATATTGGTCCATAGTAGAAGGTTGTGTTACGCTTAAGGTTTAGGAAATGCGATTTAAGCAAATTATCAAGAAATAATCCAACCATTATTTAGACCAAACAGAATTGGGTTCGCCGGAATGGTGTGAGATCTTGTTAGTCACACTAACGGATGAACATAAGCAAGATATACGGAATTAAGATAAGGAAAGAGTCCATCACGAACTGAACAGATTGAGAGTACTCCCCAAGAGCCTTTAAGAAGGTAAGTTAGAGAGCCACCTTAATACGACAAAATAATGGGAAGAAAGAACTCATGATGGGGATAAGTGCAAATAAGAAATTAGGTAAATAAAGGATGGAATCCGTGTGAACTACGAGGCACTCAGAAGAGTGGTTAGAATGACTAAATGGCAATAAATGTGGTTTTTCAGGACAGCTTAAGAGAAACGTTCTCAGCGAACAAAGAGTTTATTGAATTTATTATTAATTAGTAAAACATTGACAAGGTGGGGTATGCTTGTGTAATATAGAAACTCACTAAGTTCGTTTAAACTTACAAGAGTTGTTCTGTGAATGTAGGAGATATGGGATAAGAGACTCGATGAGGAACCAAGCCAAATAGTGATGAGTCAAAGGGCTTCAAAGGGAAATGTCATGCACATAGGATAAGGGTCACCTTTAGTAACTTCGCCAATAAGGCATTTATGTTGTAATTATTTAGAGTTTGCAGTTAGGACAGTAAACTTTGTGTAGAGATTTAAACTCAGTTGTAAGTTTTATAAATAGATAATAAAAAATGTTTAAACGTAATGAGGTCTTAGTATGATGAATAGTTGATTCAGTTGTGACGCCCGCACCTGAATTCGAAGATCGGGTCTAATAAGGGTGTTACAAAAAACACATCTTAATAAATATTGCAAATAATCATAAGAGAATATATAAAAATATTCATTCATAAAAACATGCTTAATACATAAAAATAATAATAACAAATTTTGAGGAATTAACAATTGTTTTTAACATATTTAGGTAAGTTATATCATTAAGGCTATTAAAACCATCATTATTGTAGGCATGGTTAGCATCGTAGTGAAAATATTCATCTTTTTGTGTTTCAGAAATTAATTTCCATCTCATCATTTTGGATTGCAAAATTTGTCTTAATATTCCTTCCCTTCTTTTTAATAAATGCTTGATAAAGTTTCACTAGATGCTTAGACGTACGACATGTATGTGACCAATGCCCCTTCAAACCACTTGGTAACATAAATTTTCAAAAAACTTTGAAAGATTATTTTGACCACCCTTGTTTTGTCCTTTATTATTTTCTTATGGTAGTTAGAAGTACCGTTATTATTAGTACGTCCTTAACCACGTCCACAATTATGGTCATGATTATGGTCGTGGCTATGACCTTTATATTTTAATTTTTATAATTATTATGTTTTACTACATTCACTTAAGGGAATAGAGAAGAAACAGTGGAACAAGTTCCGTGGTTTCCATCAGTAACCCATTATTTTGCTCAACCACTAGAAGATACAAGATCAATTTGGAATACTTGTTAAGATCTTTTTCACGTTATTGTCGCTGTAGGAACACATTAGATGTTCCAATCATATAAGGCTTTAGGGATTATTACCCATTTTTTAATGGTCAAATCATTCTTCAAAGAATACCATAATTCAAGAGCATCTTTCAAAGTTAGAAATTTTGCTTTTAATGTGCCATGTAAATGATGATAGATGACAATCATTTCTTTTGCCTTGTGTTGATTAGAGCTTCTTAATTTGCTAAATTCATATTCCCTACACCTTTAGCATTTTGGCATCTAATTCCCATTATAAATAATTTTTCCTTGAGATAAAGATAAATATGAGTTCACCAAAATTCAACATTATCCAAACTATTATAAAACAACAATGATTAAAATATGAAATATTACAAATGCATAGTCAAATTCTTTCATACTTGTTAATCATGTGCGACTTGATTAGAAATAATCTAATAGGTAACATAGCATGTTTGGTAAAAGTCACCAAATAAAAAATATGACTATTCTTATTTTTAATCATATCAATGACATATATTACGGAAGATATACAAATTTAAGTTAAGATATACAATTTGTTGGTAATTTACTCTTATTAAAAAAAGCTTAGATCATAAATAAACATATCACGGGATATTTAAAACATAAATTTGTACTTGAAAATGAAAAAAATGAGCATTGTTTTTTAAACATCTAACAATATCTTATTCAACCTTTTTTTTTAAAGAAAATTGAAATTTGAAAAAATTTCAAGCAAACATATAAAATCACATACTTTAGGATTGTTGTTTCAAAAAGAATGTTGCAAATCTAGAATACTTGTCATCCAATAGAATATTGAAAATATAGAGGAAGCTCATGCTAATAACGTGTAATAAAACAAAAAGATAGATTGTAGTAACAATAAAGATAAAGAGAATAGTAAGAAAAAAAATATATGAGAGAATATAAGACAAAAGATGGGATGAAAATATTTTCTTTTAACTTTGAGGACATGAGCTTATACATACCCTCTATTTATAAGACTTCAACTACCATAGATTACAAATGCATAAATAAGAAAATTAAGACACCATAAATTTTATGAGTTTAAGAATTGAAAGGTCATCCAGACTTATAAATTATTTACAATAAAAACTTATTTTTTCTATTTCATCTTGCACATCTTATTTCAGATTGTATGGACGAAATCTACTTGTACGATTGGTTCCTACTTAAATTTATACTGGAATAGAATTTGAACTTTGGTGTTGTAGTTTACTACCCAAATGAGACATTCCGACCAATACAAGTGGCAATAGTATAGAATTGACTCCTATGTTTTCAACAATATTAAGATTTCAGCATACAAGCCGTAATTTCAATACCTCCTTTTCCTTAAGACAATTTTAGATTAATGGTTTTTTTAAAAAAAAAAATTGTTTTATTAAAAAGAGAAGAAAACCGCTTTCTCTTATCTTTCAGTGGACAAATATTAGTTTTAATAATTAAGATAAAGTTGAAATATTTTATATTTTAAAAAATTACAATGATGAGTTGTATTTTATTTCTTAACACTACATGATGAATGCATAAAAATTAATATTTTCCTGTCACCAGCTTCTTAGTGTTTGGGTTTTTTTTTTAATTAAGGGTATGTTTGCTAAATTAAAAATTTAATTACTAAAAAATAAAATATTAAATTTTTATTGTTAATTTTATAAATGAATTTATATTAGAAAATAGTTTAGCAAATTAATAAATATAAGTAAAACATATAATTATGTTGTTTGATAAAAGTAAATATTGATTTTAAAAAGTAATTATTTTTAATTTTAATTTTTATTAATATAACATTTTATATTATTTTGAATAATTTTAAATAAAAGATACATATGATAATTTGAATATCTTATTTTAAAAAAAAATTATTTTAATATTTTAATAAATAAAATCAACTTAATATGTTCTACATTAAATAATAAGTAATCAACATTTATTTTATTTAATATTTTTTAAAATTTTGAATTAAATAAAATTTATTATAATTATCAAACTCATTTTTTTTAAAAAAATTAAATATTAAATTTTTTAATGGAATGAAAATTAATACTCGAATTAACAAACAATAATAATAATAATAATAATTAAGGAAGTCTTTACATGCACGACTCTTTCATCTATATCATTCTTATTGTTTTAGTGACAATTATTTATCATTTATCTTTTCATAATGGGTTGTCTTTTATTATTTGTGTCATCGCTCATGAAAAACACAATGTGACAAATACATAGGAGATTGTTTTTATGAGTAAATTAATAATATTTGATGAATTTTGGAAGATAAACAGGGGAAATGGGTAAAATTTTCCAATATTTAGGAAAATAAATTAATTTTGAAGAGAGATCTAGTAAACTTAATACATCAGTTTTTTTAATTAGATGGGTAATTATTCGTGGCACATTTGTATTCTTATTTTCATGTTGATTTTAATTTTTTTTAAAAAAATTTAATTACTAATTAATAAATATATTTTCAAATTTTTTTAATTCATCTTTTTAATTAATAACTCTTTTATTTAATTTAAAAAAATTAAAACAACACAAAATTAAGAATATAAATGCAAATAAGAGAGGAACCAAACTCGAGTCTTAATAACATTTAATCATGAACAAAAAGAACTGACATATTAAGTCATTAAAGAAAACACATTTTCTAGAATGCTTTTTCAGACACGTCAAAAGAAAATATTTCATACAGGATGCGTTTTTAGTTTCTCTCTTCAAAATCGATATCTTTCTTTAGATATTGGAAAAATCAATTTAAATCCGTAATTATGTTTTTTTATATACTATATATAAATTTACTTTCTTTTTTGGCTAGAATAAAATTTATTTATTTTACTCTCTCTTTCTTTAATTTTCTTTTACTTTTGTGAGATTTATTTATGCCCATAATCTCTGTACGTTACCCATTTTATTATAATTTTCTTTTCATTTTAACATTAAAGTTGAATTTTAAAATTTAAAGGTATAATTTAAAAAGTAGAGCATATTCAAATTTAACAAAATCAATTAATAATATTAAGAATTAAAAATAGAGACTAAGTTATAAAAATGTAAAGTGTACAAGGACTGAAATCAGAATTAAACCCCTTTATTTATTGGTTGTTTTTTGGGTAAAATGTAAAATCCTTTCAGTATTATTATTTTATAATAAGTTTCTTTTTATCACTATCTTCACCTCGATATTGTGAACCTTCAAGATTTGAATCAGAGAAGGGAACTCTCCTCATTCTTTCCTTTCTCATTTTTTCTCCCTATTTATTCATTTATAGGCCAACTTCTTCGTCTTCTTCATCAAAATCTTATCTTTTGCTGCGTTGATTTTTTTCTGGTTTAAAGTTGAATTCTCTTCAACTCTTCCACTGTGCTGAAACTCAAAGCTTGTCGAGATTTTTCTAATTACACTGTCAAAAGTGAAAGGGAAATTCAAATAGATCTTTTGAACGATGGCTCGGAAGCATTTGCACGAGTTACTTCAAGAGGATCAAGAGCCATTCCTTTTGAAGAATTACATTGCTGATAGGCGTTGTCAACTCAAGAAATCACCACCTAAAACTCATCTTCAACTCCATAAACCAAAGCCCATCTCTCAAATCTCCAACTTTCCTTTAAATTTCTGCAAAAAAGCTTGCCTTTTCTCTTTCCATGACTCACCAGACTTGAACAAATCTCCTTTCTTTCAACCTAAAACCCCCAACACCAAAAACACCAATGGCACTGCTTTTGGGTTATTTGGTTCCATTCTAAAGAGGCTAACTCATCGTACCAAAAACCCAAAGCCTGAAACAGCTACAAAAGGATCAAAAGTTTCAGTGAAGGACATTTTGAGGTGGGATCCAACTGTGAGCAAAAACAATGTAATGAGTGAAGACAAGTGTGGTTCAATTTCTTACACTGGTACGCCTACCAGTGATGTTTGGTCCCAAAGCAATGAAGAAATGGACATGGATACTTCATGTAGCTCTAGTCCATCAGGGGATTTTGAAGAGGTTCTCATTTCCAATGAAGTTGTGGGAAATAACTCAACTTTTGCTTCTTTTGATAAGCACTTTTCTCAAAGCCCTTTACGTTTTGTGCTTCAAACAAGCCCTTCTTTCTCGGCTACATCTCCTAGTCTCCATGAAAGAAAGGTGAGTGCCTTTAATTGAATGATTACTTATAATCAATTGGTTAATTAAAACTGCAACTCTGATCTGGTTAAAGCTTCTTCATTTTGTTTGTTTTTTCTTTTTTTTGGGGGGGGGGGAGAGTAAACTCGTGACTCAGGTGACTGAGTTCTCTGACTTGCTTGAACTGTCGGCAAATTGAATCACTTTGCTGCAGATTTTTGGGGTCTAATTGCCGTTTTAGTCTTCTACTATGCTAAAATTAAAGTAGAAGGATTAAATCTCAAACATTAGCATACTAGAGGGACTAAAACCATATTTAGACCGCTGAAATTTAATCTGAATTGGCATATATGCCTGCTGGTTTCTGGTTTATTTGACTGGTATTAAGGGTTATATATGTCATTTAGTCATTTCATTTTGTTTAATTGTACCTTTGATTATGTTTCTATCTTGCAAATCTTATATGAACAAAATTATGGAAGTTTCAGCTAATACCATGATTATAACTGTTATTTGAAAATGAGCATTTCTTAATTAGTGGCTGATTTATTGAATTGTAGCATGAGAAGGAAAATTATGAATTAGAAAGCTTAAAAAGATTGCAAGTTGAAGAAGAAGAAGAAGAAGAAGAAGAACAATGCAGTCCTGTTTCTGTTTTGGACCGTCCATTCGAGGATGATGACAGACATGCGGATGTTGACGATGGTGATAATGGGATCGATTGTTTCGATCTTGAATGCACCTATGCATTTGTACAAAGTACGTTTTCTTTTAATTGCTTTCAATTAAATTTTGTATCATTCCCTTATGCTCTGTGAAGTCTTTGTCAGTTAACTTTGCTTATTAGTCCAAATCCATGGATTTGCTTAAGACTTGTTAGCCATGTATCTATAAAAGTTGTAGATTACATATGCAAATGAATATAGCTTCTGATGATGATGATGATGATGGTGCATGTGGGATCCATGAAAATTTTGCTGGCATTATATGTTAACTTGTACATCAAGTTAGGTTAAAGTGACCTGTTGAAACTGACAGCATTGTTTGTCATAAGTTCAGGAGTGACCCACATTACAAAGTTAGGAGATCTGTCTTAAATTGTTGGGCCACATAATCTTTTACTTGAAAACTTTTCTGGGTTTGTATTGATGTCCTTTCCTTGTTTTATCGCCAGGAGCTAAGCAGCAGCTACTGCAGAAACTTAGTAGATTCGAGAAACTGGCCGAGTTGGATCCGATTGAGCTTGAGAAAAGAATGTTAGAAGAAGAGCAAGATGACCAAGACAAGTCATCTTCGTCACAAAGTGAAATGAATATTGATGGCATGAAAAAGCTAGTATCTGATCTCATTGCCGAGGAAGAGACGATGCAACTTGATGGTTGCATCGATAAACAAGCAGCAGCAGAAAGGGTACGTAAAAGGTTGGATTCATGGAAAGATGTAGTGTCGAACACCATTGACATGATGGTGGAACAAGATTTCAAAAGAGCTCATATGGAGGGTTGGAAGGGAAATGAAGAAGAGGTTAGGGAGGCTGGAATTGAAGTCGAATGTGCTATCTTTGGATTACTGTTGCAAGAATTGATTGAAGAACTAGTTCTTTAAATGGGAGGTTTTGAATTTAATGGCTAAAATTTTTTGAAGCCTTAATGAGTGGTCAAGGATTGGATTTTTGATCTAGATATGGAGCAGCTTTAAAATTTATAATTAACATTTACTCTTTTCATGGACCGACAGAATGCGAAGGATTAATCATTGAGCTTGCTCTAGTGAATACATTAGGAAACCATTTTTTTATTTTTATTTTTTTGAAGCTAGGGTGATTCATTTTTAGTTGTTTTAAATCATATGTATATGTAATAAATATTGATATATGAATATGGTGTAATATGGTGTATGGATCATGGGTGTATGTAAGAATTTGTAGTTGTTAGTAATATTATATTTTTTTAGATCAACATTGATATTTTGCCCTGTTTTTATTTTCGGGTTCTAATTTTTCTATTAAGTTTAAATTTGAGATGAATAATCAAGTAGTGATTCGAGTGTAATGATAGATGAATAATCATTGTTAGAAAATGACATCACATCTACAATTATATATGGTGGAAAATGGTTTGGTTGTTTTGATTAACAACCAGTAATTTGTTTACTGATGTTTTTGGATGTTTTCCAAGTAGTAAAAGGAGAGGATATACACATTTTCAATCTTTGAATCATAATTTGTTTTCTTTTATATATATATGTTAAAAGGTCACATTGTTTGTTGTTGTAATAGCAAGCACATTTTGGCATTGATTGGAGTACATTTTATCTTTTTTGAGGTTGTAATTTTCCACTTTTCTCACTTATTCCTTAATTTAATTATCTTTTTATTTTATAAAATAGTGTGAATGTGCATGAATAAGTTTAATACACTCCAATGAAGTCTCTAAAACATCACAGTATTAAATCTTCAAAAATAAGTATGTTATTAGTTAGTGTAATGATGATTTATTGAGTTTCCAAGTTGGACAACTCCTAAAAAAAAATGAATTTTCATAGTATATATAATTGTTGGACCATTCTAAATTCATAAACTTGGCCAAATTATGTAAATAAATATAGCCAAATCAAGTCTCATATTGTAAACAAAATAATTATATTTAGTGAGACGACTTGTAGAAGAAGAGACCACCGTATCTCCAAATGGGAAAAGACTGAAACAATTACGGACCAAGATTAAAAGCATTGTCAAGATTTATCAACTTCTATTTACCTTTTTTTTTTTAAATTTACTAGACATTTCAATTTGTATTTTGTCAAATACCTTACTATTTTCACAAGTTTGTGTTAATATAACATTAACGGACAATCAAACAATGATATGTGCCAATCTATCACCACGACATGTGATACTTTTTTTAATCTAAAAATATATAAAATTTTAGAAAAAAAAATGTTGTCTAAATTGAAATTTGTCTAAGTTCATTCTAGACCTGCCCTTTTAGTAATTTTTATATACTTTTAAATTTCGCACAATGATAAATTTAATACTTAACATTTACCCAGTTTGTTATTTTGGCCTTTATTCTTTTTGTTTTTGGGTCATTTTTGGCCCCCAACCTTTAAATTTTGGTCAAATTACTTGCTTTTGGACAAAAACTTGACTCAACTGTTAAAATTTTAATTGTATTGATGTGGCCACTCGCATGATAGTCTATATATAATTTGTAAAGTTTAAAAAAAATATTTAATAAATCAACAAAGTTCATAAAAACTTCTAGAAAATTTATTCATGTTAGTAGTGAAATATACATAAAATGTCACATGATTTGGCACATCAATGCCATTAAAATTTTAATAGTTCAGTTAGCTTTCCTGTCCAAAAGCAAACAATTTGACAAAAATTTAAAGGTTGAGGCTTAAATGATCTAAACAAAGAATAAGGAAAAAAATGAGTAAGTGTTAAAAGGTTAAATTTATCTTTATACCTTTAGTTTTTTTTTATAACATATCATATTTTTTATTTTAGGCATAATGACTTATTTGACCCTCCAATTTTACAAGAAAAATCATTTTAGCATTCTATTTAACTTTTTGCCTCTTTTAGCCCTTAAACTAGCACATTTTGTCATAGCACTCAAAATGAATGGAAAAACTAATGTTTGTTAACTTTGCTGACGTGTTATTCCACGTGTATGCCAAATTAGCAATTAAATAAGTTTTTAAAAAATTCCAAAAATTATAGAATATTTTTATATTTTTATTATTAAATGACTTTTATAGGAATTTTTATAACATTTATTATTTTTAAATAATTTTAAATTTTTTGAATTTAAAAAAGTAATTAATTGTTGACGTGGCATAGGCATGGATGCCAGGTCAACAATATCAACATTCGTTAACTTTTTCATCTATTTTAGGGTAATTTGATAAACAACACAAGTTTAAGTGTTAAAAGAGGCAAAAAATTACATAGAAAATTGAAATGAACTTTTTTATAAAGTTAAAAGACCAAATGAGTCATTATGCCTTTATTTTTTATTATTTTGAAATTAAGAATATATAAAATATAAATATTTTAAAATATATAAATATTATTTCATGTTGGAATGAACCTGGGCAACCATTTGTCTAGATTTATTCAAAGCATTTTTTAGTAGTTTTATAGATGATTATTTTTTTCATGAAATATTATTTTATATTATTATTTTAAAATTAAAAATATATAAAACCTAAAAAATCATTAAAAATATATATAATATACAGTATTTTAAAATACATAAATTTATATAAAAAATATAAATATTATTTCATGTTGGAATGAACCTAGACAACTCTTTATTTAGATTTATTCCAAGCATTTTTTTATTAGTTTTATAGATGATTAATTTTTTTCATGAAATATTATTATTATTTTAAAATTAAAAATATATAAAATCTAAAAAAATCATTAAAAATATATAAATTTATCAAAAACAATTATAAAATTTAATTTAAATATTATAATTAATTTAAATATATTTAAAATATATAAATTTATAAGAAAATATATAAAATTAAGACCATTGAAATAAGAAAATTTTAATTAAAGTTATTTAAACTAAGACCATTGCATAGTAAATAATATTCTTATTATTATTTTTATAGGAAGAAATTTATATTTAACTAAAAATTTTAATTTAAATGGTCTTAATTTTTATAAAGTTATATATATTTAAAAATTTATACTTTTTTAATTTTAAAATAATAATATAAAAATATGATATTTTATGAAAAATTAATAATACATAAAACTATAAGAAAAAAACACTTATTTAGAATGATTGTACAAGTTCATTTGAATCTAGACAACAAGCTATCCATATTCATTACAATGTGAAATATATAAATATTTTTTAATTTTATATAATTTTAATTTCAAGACAATAATATAAAAATATGATATGTTATAAAAGATATAAAATATAAAATCTGTAATCTCTCCAACCCAGCCTCGACATTAGACCTGAATTCGAAAGATTACATAGGCCACTGAAATGGCCTAATAGAGATTGGGGTTTATTAAACAGTCATTTTAAAATATTTCTTTATTTTGATAGAAAACTTTCGTCTATTTTTAGAAAAGTTAACCAATTTATCAGAAACCAATTTAGCCTAACTTTCCTAAATAATGGTGATTATTTTTGAAAACTTAATTATTTTTCAGTTTATTTAATACTTAAAAATTTATTATCTAGGAGCAGATAAATTGATATCTAACTTAGTTTTAATCGAAGCTATATTCCATGCATCAATAATTATATTCCCTAATTTTAAGAACCTAATCAAAATTAAAGGTCATGCATGCTGAATAATCCCTAAGAAAAATTTAAGTCCCATGCCACAGTTTAAATAAAATATTACAGTTTCTGAATAACAGAAAATTTCAAATAATAAATCCAAAATATTATAATAGACAAAACTAAGTCAAGTCCTTCCGAATATCGTGTTTGCATCCTAACTTGGTGGAATATCTGTAAAGATGGAGAATAAATGGGAGTGAGCTATGAAACTCAATGTAAGTTCAATCACAAGAATATTAGTGCAAATAGTCGATAGGTCATATTAAATAGTAAAGCATAGTATAATAGCAATCAAATAGTAAATCAAAGAATCAAAATTTCCAATTAATCATTAATAGTATCATAGAATTCACAATAGTAATTTCAAAATATCGATTTTTCTGTTCATCTCATCGTCACAATATGTCAATGTTCAACATTATGTATATGCTTATGAATGCAATGCAGTTTCAATTATTAGAAAAAAATGAAAAAAGGTTTTACCCTACCGTTACACACCACAGTAGAAGTTCCCCAGAACTCCTTTACTTTTACACTATGTTGCGGATAAACCACTCATCACTATGGACGAACCACTCGTTGTGGATAAACCACTAGTAATAAAAAAAGGGTGGATAAATCACCAGGGTTTTTGATAAAAAGTTTTTGTAGACAAGCTGTCTGTAGGTTGTGAATACACAACATGTTCACAAATTAAAGCTGTTAGTACGGTGTGGTTAAACCACTCAAACGAAGAAGATAAAAGCTGCTCAAACGGTGTGGATAAACCACTCAACGGTGCAAATAAATTGCTCAACTTCTTTCGTTCATATCGTCCTACCTCATTCAATGCAACATGATATGCTTAAAACAAATCGATACAATACCATTTAATATGCTTTTAACAGAATATTACGGAAGCAATCACTTTGCTTATAATAGTTCGATAGTGACAATTATTATGCCTATAACAAATTCATTCAGAAGCAAAAAGTATGCTTATCATGAGTTCGATTTAAGGGTAACATGTGACACCCCTAAATCTTATCTGTCCCTGAAATAGGGTTACAGAGCATTAGCAGACTTTTCGGACCAAATATGAGCATCATATATCATTTGGTATACATATAATAAATTAATCATATTGTTCCTTTTATGAGCCATCGAAGCCCAAAATATGAGTTAGAAACAAATCGGGACTAAACTGGGTACTCAAGATATTTTTCCAAAAACATAAAAAATTTTCATGAAAATAAGGGACACACATCCGTGTGGCTAGGCCATATGGCTCACACAGCCAAGAGACACGCATGTGTCTCTGACTGTGTGGGCATTCGAAATAGGGGCACACGACCGTGTCCCAGCTCTTGTCCAAATTTAGGTGCATATTGACTTGAGTCACACGGCCAAGTCACACACTAGTGTGCTAGGCTGTGTGTCACACACGATTGAGACACACGCTCGTGTCTCTGCTCATGTGAAAATACCTTAGCATTCTATTTTAAATTTTAAAGTTGCAAGGGACATACGGCCAAACCACACCCTCATGTGTTAGCCGTGTGTCTCATACGGTCCAGTCACACGCCTATGTCTAGCCGTGTGGACTCAAAATAAACCTTAAACATCAAGTTTACTATACTCTACAATCTTAAACACCAAGAAACTCAAAAATCGTCCGTTCAACCAATTCAAAACACAATCAAATACCTTTAAAACATATCAAAACAATTCAACTTAGATACCTAGCCAATGTTCCCTCATAGATTTCACAATTAAATTATCAAAACATAAGAATTTAAACATTTTTTCAAATCAATTTATAAACATACAAATTTCAATCCAAATTTACCTTTACCATATTCATTTAAACACTAATTTAAACATGCCATATTATACTCTTAATATAACTCATACTCATACTCATACTCATATAAATATAATCAACCAAAATTAACTTATAATCTTATTTACAATCAATCCACAAAATAGTTAACATTTAGACGCCCTAGGTACATGCCGACATAAAAGAGACATACTTCACCACGTTTGAGATCAGGATCATTGATGAATGCTGAATCGGTGATCACACTTAAGTACCTAACCTACGCACTGAAAACAAAATCGTACGCTGAGTATAAACTCAGTGGTATTTCTATAATCCGAATATTTAAAAAAAATTAACATAACATACTCATTTAATCATACAATAACAATAACCTTTCAATTAATCAATTCATCAATGAATCATTCATAACATATTTTGTTCTCATCATTTGCTATCTCAATAGCTTTTCACAATATGATGCACAATCTTTGTGTCTCATTTTCATTTCACATTCAATATTTCCCAATGCCAATCATAGTATCATTTAATTTAATTACCCCTATTAACAATACTTGCACTCGGACGGATGCATGGATCCAACCAAAACATACTAGTTTGGCACCCAGTGCTTCATCGGATAATTCGAAGTAATAAGTTGACACCTAGTGTCTCATCAGCTAAACCGAAGTAAATTGGCACCCAGTGCCTCACCAAATTAATCCGAAGTAATAGATTGACACCCAATGTCTCATCGACTCGAGGTAAAAAAATCCCTAAACTCTTCCAATCTTATGGCATCTATCTATATCCGACTCAGCCCGATACAATTAATAGGGTTTCAATCCACTTTTCAAGTGCAACAAACATTCAATATTCAATTTCCACATTAATCACATATCCATAAAATCCAATTCAATCTCAAGATGCTAACACTCACCTTAATTACTTACCATAAACATTTAGATAAAAATACAACAAATTAATAATTAAATTCAGATTATAGAAACACAAACTAAAATTTTCGAGCTATTCCTCGTCGACTTTATCTTTTCCCTTCTTAGTCGAAGTTTTCAGTACAACGTTAGCTTCGGAATTAAAACAATTAAAATTCATCAATTCAATACAATTCAATTTCACATTGAATATTTCAACTTTTTTTTATTCAACATTTGCCTAAATTCTAATTTTGTCCCTAAACTGAGACTAACTTTATTTCTTTACAATTAATTTTATATTTTCATTCAATTTCCAACTTAAACTAGATATAACTCTATAATTTCACTTAAATCCCTAAATTTTGAAATTTTCACAATTTAGTCCCTAATACTCAAAATTTACAATTTATCCTACAATTCAATCCTTTTTTCATTTCTAGCTTAAAAATCTATCAATTTAGTCCCTAATACTCTAATTAGTCATCATAGACTGTTTAAAAACTCAATAATTTCTAAAATTTTGACATAGGTCGGGTAGTATTTAATACCAGGATTCTAAAAACATAAAAATTACAAGAAAATGGATTAAATTAACTAACCAATTGAGCTTTGAACCCTTGAAACCCTAATTCTCCTTCTTTCTCTTTTTCTTTCTTTCTTTTCTGTTTCGTTCTATCTCTTTATTCTTTATTCTATTTCTTTATTTTTTTTAATTATTATCTCATTCACTTAATATTATTATAATAATATAATATAATGATATTTATATATATACTTAAATATTAAGTAATACATATTTTATTAATTTATACATGTGTATATTGTTTTTACACATGTATTTACTATTACTATACACTTGTTGGAATAAGAATTATTTTCTTCTTTAGTCTCTTTACTTTTCTTTAATTTATAATTCAACTTTCACTCTATATGCAATTTAGTCCTTTTACCTAATTACTCTTAATTCAAGCAAATTCACCTAACTAAAACCTAATTAACCACACAATTAACTTTGTAAATATTTTTAATAAATATTTACGAGTCTATTTTATGAAAATGGAGACCCGAAAACACACTTTCTGATACTCGTGACTGTCAGGTCATTACATAAAATAAGGTAAGTTGTACGTACAATCATAAATACATATAAAATAAACATATATATCATTCTCAATTCATGTAATTATATATATAACATTAATTCAATCAATCAGATCATAGGTTCTATTATTGTTCAAATCATCAGGGACTTAATTGAATAAAATAAAATACGAAAGCAGTTTGGGGATAATTTAGGGACTAAACTGATCAAAACATAAAATTCAAGGCAAAACTATAAAATTTGGAAAATAAGGGCACATGTGGGATGCTATATATCGTATGGAGGGGTTATGTAACAGCCCGATTTTGGGCCTAGTCGAAATAGTGGTTTCGAAACCACTAACCTGCAGTTGGAGAAATTATTTTAATATTATTTTATGTGTGATGGTATGTTTATAAAGATGCATGAAAATTTTGGTGAATTAATTTTAGCGATTATGAGCTTAATCGCGAAAAAGGACTAAATCGCATAAAGTTCAAAAGTTTTAATTTGATAGCTAAGGGAGTTACATTGCCATGTACCATAAATTTGGGGTTTTTAAAGTGAAATTAGGCCGTAAAATAGTGCTTGACCAGCCATGAGACAAGGATTTTAACTTAGTCAAATGTTAGGTGAAGTTGGTGACTTATTTGACTAAAAAGAAAAAAAAATAAACATAGGATGATATCATCCCTTTCCCATCTTCTTCTTGACCAAAAATATCAACTATAGGAGGGTTTTGAAGCTGGAAAATTTCAGTAACTTAATCTCTCTACAAGTAAGTGATCTTGATGGTTTTTCTTGATGGTTTTTCTTGATGATTTTTGTACATTTAGAACCCTTGTAACATGAGCTTTCAAATGAGGGGACTATTTTGCAAAATGATTGAAAGTATAGGTTTCACCATGAGTGTGTACATATTGTTTTCTAAAATTTTATGGAAGAAAATGAGTTATGGTAGTGTAATAAACAACTTTTGTGAAGTAGTTTCCATGAAGACCCTAACTAAGGATCATTTTGCATAAGTTGTAAAATAGGTGATAAATGTGTGAAATAATGAGAATTGTGGGCCACTTTTAGTATAAAAAGTGATCGGCTAGGCTTGGTTAGTGAGAAATATGATAAAAATCGATTTTCAGACCTAGGGGTAAAATGGTCATTTTCTGAAAGTGTAGGGGCAAAATGATAATTATGATTTTTTGAGTGTCTAGAGTAATTTGTTGATGAAATAAATGAATTTACATCATTTTAGATCAAAAATTACAAAATTCGGGCCTAGACCGGGGAAAAACGAAGCAAGTAGACTAAGCCGAGCTAGTCGTCTACATTTGTAATCTGAGGTAAGTTATATGTAAATAATACAACTACATTGTTATTATATGTGTTTGAATTGATATAGCATAAAATGCTTGTTTGTGGAAATGATTATGTATGATGAATATTGAGATAGTAGAACTCCCGTTTGAAACTTAAGAAATAAATCGGATATTCATGCCATGACATTCGGGTTAATTGTGTGCTAGTGTAAGACATGTTTGGGACATGCATCGGCCACATTATGAGAGCCAGTGTAAGACCATGTCTGGGACTTGGCATCGGCATTGAGACGAGAGCTAGTGTAAGACATATCTGGGACATGCCTCAGCCTCGAGATGTAAGCCAGTGTAAGACATGTCTGAGACATGCATCGGCTACAAGATGTGTCAGTGTAAGACCATGTCTAGGACATGTCTTCGGTACGAATATGTAAGAGTCAGTGTGACATTGACTTAACGGATGAGCCAGTGTAAGACCATGTCTGGGACATGGCATCGGCATTAAACTCTGTGTCTGAGGTTTAGTGAATATCCGATAGTATTTTAAATGGTTCAATGGCGAGAGTTATAGTTTAAGTTAAACGAGAAAAGTATAACCATGTTGTGAGTGGTACAGGTACCTATTTGAAATGTATGGGATGTGAGCTTAGTTTATGCTATGTGAATTATTGTATAGGGACGAGTAGGTTGTTCTTATGCCTATTTTGGTTTTATGAGCATGATGATGGATGGTAAAGTTGTGTTATATTTATTTTCAAGCAACTTACTAAGCTTTATGCTTACCCTGTTTCTTTTTATTTTCTTATAGTGCTGCCTAATTAGCTTGTGGATCAACGGACGTCGGAGGCATCGATCACACTATCATTTGAAGCACTTGGTATAATTAGTTCTTAAATTTTGATTATGACATGTATAAGACTCTTTGATTTTGTTTTAGTGTCACATTGTTTTTGGGCCAAATGTGTTAGCTTATTTCAATATTTGAGTATAAGGCAATGAAAAATGGCTAACATTGAAATATATTATATGAATGCAAAGTAGTCTTTCATGAATGTGAAATTGTTGGTATGGTTGAGTACATGAATTGTATTTAGGCCTTAGCTATGTTGTTTGGTTGTGAAATCATATTAACTTAGACTTTGATGTGTTGGTTGGTGTTAAATTGTGTCTCAGGGTGGCAAGGGCTTGGTAGATAGCCTTATATTGTCCACACAGGTAGACACACGGGCGTGTGTCTAGGCCGTGTGAGACACATGGCCAGCCCTATGGGCATGTTGTCCAGCCGTGTGTCCCCTGCACATAAAAATTACAAGTCAGTATGGATGGTAGTAAACACATGGGCAGAGACACGACCGTGTGTCTCAGCCGTGTGAAAGACACAACCTTTAGCCACGAGCGTGTGCCTTGGCCGTGTGCCCCTTATTGGATGCTGACATCAGAAATAGGATGTCAAGGCTTTTAGACACGGGCTAGGACACGGGCGTGTCACGGCCGTGTAAGGGACATGGGCTATAGACACGGACGTGTGTCAAGCCTTGTGAAAACCCTTGTAGGTTCGAATTTGGAATTAAATTCACACGGGTATGGGACACGGGCGTGTCCCTAGATGCTTAGGCTGTGTGTATCACACTGGCTATCAGCATAGCCATGTCATAAAGACCACACGGGCGTGTTACCTTTCCACACGGGCGTGTGCCCTGTTTTCAAGGGTTAATTTTCTAAAGTTGGTTAAGGACCTGAACTGTTCCTGAATGGTTTCGAATGGACGTTTAAGGCCTCGTAGGCTCATGTTAAGGAATTTAAACAAAGTTTGAAAAAGTTTTAAGTTTGATCAAGTATTAATGACTCGAAAACATTGGAATGCATGTGTTTAAGTGAGGTAACTCCTCGTATCCCATCTGGGTGTAGGACTCGGGTGTGGGGTGTTACATTAATGGTATCAGAGTTATGGTTTAGTCGGTTCTAGAACTAACCTAGCATGAGTACGAGTCTAGCTATACATGCCATAGTTGTATATTGATAGTGTGATGACTCTTGACGATTATAAATTGTGTTTTCATATAGTAAATGGATCATGACATAACTACGGCGGATGATGTGGAGAGTAATGCCCCAGCTCCCGCTGAAGGGACCACACCAGCAGATAGTGGGCTCGTGACACTGAGTTAGGGCGGAGGGGTTAGAGAAGCTTACCTCCACATGATAAATGGCTGGTACTCGGATTTTGTTCGTACGAATCCGAACACTCCACCTCCCCCACCTCCTTTGATTCCTCAGTATACCCTTGTAGCTCCGCAAGGGGTAGATATGGCTAAAAGAAAGAAACCCCAGTAGACAAAATACGAAAGTAAAGGGCCGATGAATTTCGGGTTAAAATTGATAATGACCCAAAAAGAGCAGAGTTCTGGTTTGAAAATACCATTAGGGTATTTGATGAGCTATCGTGCACGCCTGAGGGGTGCGTGAAGTGCGTAGTGTCACTCCTACGAGACTCGACCTACCAATGGTGGAATACTCTCATGTCTGTTGTATCGAGAGAGAGGATAACATGGGAATTCTTCTAGGAAGAGTTTCGGAAGAAGTACATTAGTAAGAGGTTTATAGACCAAAAGAGGAAAAAAATTTTAGAGCTGAAACAAGGTCATAGGACGGTGACGGAGTACGAGCGTGAGTTTGTGAGACTCAGCAAATATGCATAGGACTGCATATCTAAAGAAGCCATCATGTGTAAGAGGTTTGAAGATGGTCTAAATGAAGATATCCGTCTATTAGTTGGCATTTTAGAATTGAGGAAATTTGTGGTGCTCGTGGAGAGAGCATGTAAGGTTGAGGAATTGGCCAAAGAGAAGAGAAGAGCTAACATCGAGTCTCGAGACTCGAGGAAAAGACAGATGGGGAAATCACAGCAGACCTCCTTTAAGAGATCGAGAGAGTTTCATACCCGATTAAACACATTAGTAAGGTTCTCAAATAGGAACAATAACAAACAGCACACGACTTCTAAAGCTCAGACCACTTCTATCACGAGTGTTAGTAGTGCTTTGCCAAATAGGCCGGAGTGTTCGTAGTGCGGTAGGCGTCATTTCAGCGAGTGCCTAAGGAATGAGAGAGGGTGCTTCAGATGTGGGTCAGTAGACTACTTCATCCGAGACTGCCCTGAATTAGATGAGAAAGAGAAAAAGCAAGAAGTGAAGGCGAATAATGCTCTTTCGAGGGGTAGACCACAGAAAAACCCAAGTAGTAGAGCTAGCAGTAGAGGAGCTCCTAGAGATTCAGCTGTGAGGTCTGAGGGCTGAGCGCCTGTAAGGACTTATGCCATTCGCGCTCGCGAAGAGGCATCTTCACCAGATGTTATTACGGGTACTTTTTCTCTTCATGTTATTTCTGTTACTGCTTTGATTGATCCGGGGTCTACTCATTCCTATGTGTGCATGAAATTAGGACCCAGCAAGAATATGTCTGTTGAGTCTACCAAATTTGTGATAAAAGTGTCAAACCCGTTAGGCAGGAATGTGATAATTGGTAAAGTATGTAGAGATTGTCCTTTGATGATTAGAAGTCATTATTTTCTGGCTAACCTCATGCTACTACCATTTGATGAATTTGATCTAGTTCTTGGCATGAATTGGTTGACTGCTCATAATGTGATAATGAATTGTGGTAGCAAGTTCATTGAAATGAAATGTGAGAATGAGGATATTATTTGGGTTGAATTAGGTGAACTGGATAACTCACCAATACTAATCTCGTCTTTGACTATTGAGAAATATTTGAGAAAAGGTATAAGTCCTATCTAGCATTTGTGTTGAACACCAAAGAGTCTGAAGTGAAAATTGAGACAGTGCCTGTGGTATGCGAGTACACGGATGTAGTTCCGGAAGAGTTTCCTGGGTTGCCTCCAACCAGAGAAGTTGAGTTTGGTATCGAGCTGGTCCTTGGTACGACGCCTATCTCAATCGCTCTGTATAGGATGACTCTGACGGAATTAAAAGAGTTGAAGGTACAGTTGCAAGAATTAGCTGACAAAGGCTTTGCAAGACTGAGCTATTCACCGTGGGGTGCTCTGGTACTTTTTGTGATAAAGAAAGACGGGTCGATGAGGTTGTGCATAGACTACCAATAACTCAACAAGGTGACTGTGAAAAACAAGTATCCCTTGCCAAGGATCGATGATTTGTTCGATTAGTTGAAGGGAGCCACCATGTTTTCTAAGATTGACTTAAGGTCGGGCTACTAGTAGTTAAGGGTTAAGGAGCAAGATGTATCAAAAATCGAGTTTAGGATGAGGTATGGGCACTACGAGTTTCTTATCATGCCCTTTGGCTTAACAAATGCCCTGACGATTTTTATGGACTTAATAAACAGTATTTTTTGACCATATTTGGATAAGTTTGTTATCATTTTTATTGATGACATATTGATTTATTCAGAGCATTTGAGGATAGTTTTACAAACCTTGAAAGATAAGCAGTTATACGCCAAGTTTAGTAAGAGCGAATTTTGGCTTAAAGAGGTCGGATTCCTAGGACACATTGTGTCTGGTGATGGGATCAGAGTTGACCCAAGTAAGATCTCGTCTATTGTTGAATGGAAACCACCGAGGAATGTGACAGAGGTTCGAAGCTTTCTAAGTTTAGTTGGATACTACAGAAGGTTTGTGAATGGATTCTCTAAGATAGCCACTCTGATGACAAGGTTGTTACAAAAGGATGTCAAGTTTGAATGAACAGAAAAGTGCTAACTGAGTTTCAAGAAACTAAAGGATTTTGTTTACTGAAGCCCCAGTTTTAGTGCAACTAGAACCGGGAAAAGAGTTTGTGGTGTATAGTGATGCATCCTTGAATGGGTTAAGATGTGTGCTCATGCAAGAAGGCAAGGTTATAGCCTATGCCTTGAGACAGCTAAAGCCATACGAGAGAAATTACCCGACCCACGATTTGGAGCTAACAGCTATAGTGTTCGCATTAAAGATTTAGAGACACCATTTGTATGGTGAGAGATGTCGGGTATTCACCGACCATAAAAGTCTAAAGTATTTGATAACTCAGAAAGAGTTGAACTTACGAAAAATTCGGTGGTTAGAGTTGATAAAAGACTTTGAATTGGTGATTGACTATCACCCCGAAGAAGCTAATGTAGTAGCCGATGCTTTAAGTAGGAAATCATTGTTCGGCTTGAGGGCTAAGAATGCTCAATTGTCTGTGACGTATGATGGTTTGGTTTTGGCAGAGTTGAGAGCTAAACCGATGTTTTCTGCAAGATGTTTGTGAAGCTCAGAAGGGTGACAAGGATTTACAAGCTAAAATGGCTCAGTGTGAGTCGGGTGATGAACCGGATTTTCGAATTAGTACAGAAGGCTGTTTGATGTTCTAAGATAGGGTTTGTGTACCCAAGGATAATGAGCTCATTCAGAAGATTTTATGAGAGGCACATAGTGGTTGCTTGTCTATCCATCCGGGTAGCGTAAAAATTTACAATGACATGAAGAAAATGTATTGGTGGACGGGTATGAAAAGAAACATTTCTAAGTTTGTTTCTAAATGTCTAGTTTGCCAACAAGTGAAGGCTAAACACCAAGTACTCTCGGGTTTGCTTCGACCTGTGTTGGTTCTCGAGTGGCAATGGGATTGAATAACCATGGTTTTTGTGTCAGGGTTACCTTTGACACCAAAGAAAAAGGATTCAATGTGGGTCGTTGTTGATAGATTTACTAAGTCAGCACATTTTATACCAGTGTGTACTAACTTTTCCCTTGAGAAATTGGCCAATCTTTATGTTTCTAAGATAAAGAGACTTCCTGAAGTGCCATTGTCGATTATTTCGGATAGAGATCCGAGTTTTACCTCTCGATTTTGGAGGAAGTTGCAAGAGGCATTGGGAGTAAAATTGAATTTTAGCACGGCTTTTCGTCTGCAAATCGACGGTCAGTTAGAGAGAGTAATTCAGATATTAGAGGACATGTTATGGTGTTGTGTTCTCGAGTTTCAAGGAAGTTGGGAGAGGTATTTACCACTAGTCGAATTCGCCTACAACAACAGTTATCAGTCAAGTTTGAAAATGGTGCCTTATAAGGCTTTGTATGGGCATAAGTGCCAAACACCTTTATATTGGAACGAATTGAGAGAGAATCAGATTCACGGGGTTGACATAGTCAAAGAAAATGAAGGAAAGGTTAAAGTGATTCGCGGTTGTATAAAGGCCCTGTCGAATAAACAAAAATCCTATGCGGATTTGAAACGGAAAGAGATCGAGTTTTAAGTAGGGGATAAAGTGTTTTTGAAAGTATCCCCGTAGAAGAAAGTTCTTAGATTCGGTAGAAAAGGTAATCTAATTCCACGGTTTATTGGACCTTATGAGATTACCGAGAGAGTAGGGCCTGTTGCCTACCATTTGCCTTTGCCCTCAGAATTGGAAAAGATTCATGACGTGTTTCATGTGTCCATGTTACGTCGATATAAATCAGATCTGTAACACCCCTAACCCCAAGCCATCACCAGAATAAGGCTACGAGGCATTATTGGACTTATACACTAACATTTATATAAAACTGAGTCATAAACTTTACATTTCAGATCGATTCTTATCAAATTTCATGTTAAAGTCCTTAATATGGGCCTACGGGGCCCTATATATGTTTTAGAAGAGATTTGAGACTAAACCGGGAACTTTGAAAAATTTTCCTTGAAGATAGGGGCACATGCTCGTGTGGCTTGGGACACGCCCGTATGGCCTGGAACATGCCCATGTGCTACAGCCGTGTGATACATAGCTAGCTACTGACTTAAGCCCACGGCCAAATGACACCCCCGTGTGTCAAGGCCGTGTAATATTTAGGAGGTTACTGAGTTTCTTACACGGTCATAAGGCACACCCGTGTCCCCTGACCGTGTAGCACTATGTAGGCTTGATTTAAGCCAATTTGCCACCCCTTTTAGAGGTAGTTTTCACAAGTCATATTATATAACATTTATACCTAAAAATTTTCAACCAAACAATTATTTCAAGCCAAAACAAGTATATTTCATTTTCCAATCACAAAACATCACATTCAACATAGTTTGCATACTTAATTATTCATATAATTACATTACTAAATCAAATCCTATACATGCCATATAAACCAAAAAGTTATTTAACAAAATCTACCAGAGTAAATCTGGATAGTGTGACCCTTGATGTAGATCCGATCCTCCATATGTATATAAGTCAATCTACAAAACAAATCACACACACAAGTAAGCTTATAGAAGCTTAGTAAGCTCATAGGCATAATAACACAAATCTTACCGAACACTGTACACAATTATATCTGTATTAGTTAGACTATTTCATCCTACCAGTCACAACTTCATTAATAAACTCATTTGAATGATTTTCATGATGCAATTCACGAACTTAATTTTTTTGGGCCATTTCTTATTTATTTCCATTGTCAAATTAAGAAACAATAATAGAGTTGAGTGCTTCATTATCACATTGCCATAGTAAACTATGGACTTTCACATTGTCACACATCACACACCGAAGCCATAGCCCTGCCATGGTCTTACACGGATCACATATCATACCGAGGCCATATCCCAGATATGGTCTTATACGGAATTACATTATCACATCACACCGATGCCATAGCCCAGCTATGGTCTTATACGGGAACACGAATCACATTGTACCGATGCCATAGCCCGGCTATGGTCTTATACGGAAGCATATATCACATCTTTTCCGTCAATTCATTATGGTCATAAAATGAAAGAACTCAAAACCACTGTTCCAACTAATTTGTTCTTTTAGTTACACATTATTTATTAGTTAATACAATTAGATAGTATTCATCTACAATAAAATACTTTAACAATCATAAGATTTTCATATCAAACATTGAACTTTGCCATATGAACTTACCTCGGCTAATTTTCAAAAGTCGTAGAAATTCAAGGACTATTCTTGAATTTTCTCCTTTCCTCGATTCACTTCGTTTTCTTGATCTATAATTATAGAATCATTCCTTCATTAGCATCTATTTCAATTCCATTCTATTTCACAATTTATGCCCTTAAATTTTTGAAATTACACAATTACCCCAAACTTTTCAATTTTTACAATTTAGTCCCTGCTCAAGTCATTCATCATTTAAACTAATTCATTTCAAATATCATTTTATCTAAACACTACAAACTACTTTACAGCCTTTGACATTCCAAGCTTTAGCACAAAACTCTAATTCCAACAACTTTCACAATTAGGTCCTAAAATAAATTTCTATGCAAGTCTCTTCATAAAATCATCATATAATGAAATTAAAACCGTAATTCCATGATAAATCATCATAAACTTTCAGCATGTACTCATGATAACTTTCTAAAATATTCATAAAAGCAAAAACTATTGAATTAGATATTAGGACCTAGTTGCAAAAGTCTCAAAATCACAAAAATCGCAAGAAATAATCAAGAATTGAGCTTAATGTAATAGAAATATGAGACACCAGCTTAAAAGAACCCTTCAATGGTGTTTTTGCTGGAGAAGATGAAGAAAATTGAAGAAAACTCTAGATTTTTACCTAATATATCATATTTTACAATCTAATATTTACCCAATTCCATTTTTGTCCCTTGTTCACACTTGATTTTTATTTTCCAGCACACACACCTGCTGTCCAGCCCAAATAGGTGTTTAATTGCCTATTTAGTCCTCCTTTAATAATTACTAGAGCTATTTAATCACATTTCACAATTTTGCACTTAATTCAATTTAGTCCTTTTTACCCGATTGACTACCGAAACCTTAAAATTTCTTGACAAAACTTTAATTCTAACTTATTAACACTTCATAAATATTTCTAAAAATATTTATGGCTCAATTTATGAATTTGAGGTCTCGATACCTTATTTTTATCTCATTTAATCTACAAATTTCTCTTAATTCATAATTTCACTAATTAAATATTATTTCTAAAACCACACTTAGCATTTTCTTACTAATAACTAAACTCACATGTCGGATTTAGTGATCTCGAATCACTGTTCCGATATTACTGAAATTTGGGCCGTTACAGGATCCTTCGCCTGTGATCGCGCCAACTGAGGTTGAGATTCAACCGGATATGGCTTATGGCGAAGAGCCAGTTAAGATTTTGGCTCGGGAGATTAAGCAATTGAGGAATAAGAGCATAGCACTAATTAAGGTGTTATGGCATAGACATGGGGTCGAAAAAGCAACATGGGAACCCGAAGAGACTATGAGAGACTAATACCCGAACCTATTCACCGGTAAGATTTTCGGGGACGAAAATACCTAAGGGGGAGAATTGTAATAGCCCGATTTCGGGCCTAGCCGGAACAGTGGTTTCGGAATCACTAACCTGAGGTCGGAGAAATTATTTTTAATATTATTTTATGTGTGATGGAATGTTTATAAAAATGCATGAAAATTTTGGTGAATTAATTTTAGCATTTTTGAGGTTAATCGCAAAAAAAGACTAAATCGCATAAAGTTCAAAAGTTTTAATTTGATAGCTAAGGTAGTTAAATTGCCATACACCATAAATTGGGGGTTTTAAAGTGAAATTAGGCCCTAAAATAGCGCTTGGCCGCCCATGAGACAAGGATTTTAACTTAGTCAAATGTTAGGTGAAGTTGTAACTTATTTGACTAAAAAGAAAAAAAAATAAGCATAGGATGATATAATCCCTTTTCCCATCTTCCTCTTAACTGAAAATATCGGCCATAAGAGGGTTTTGAAGCTTGAAAATTTCAGCGACTTAATCTCTCTACAAGTAAGTGTTTTTTTATGGTTTTTCTTGATGATTTTTGTACTTTTAAAACCCTTGTAACATAAGCTTTCAAATGAGAGGACTATTTTGCAAAATGGTTGAAAGTCTAGGGTTTTACCATGAGTGTGTTCATGTTTTTTTCTGAAATTTTATGGAAGAAAATGAGTTAAGGTATTGTAATAAACAACTTTTGTGAAGTAGTTTCCATGAAGACCCTAACTAAGGATCATTTTGCATAAGTTGTAAAATAGGTGATAAATGTGTGAAATAATGAGAATAGTGGGATTCTTTTAGTATAAAAAGTGATCAGCTAGGCTTGGTTAGTGAGAAAATATGATAAAAATCGATTTTCGGACCTAGGGGTAAAATGGTCATTTTGTGAAAGTCTAGGGGCAAAATGGTTATTTTGCCCAATTATGATTTTTTGAGTGTTTAGAGTATTTTTTTGATGAAATAAATGAATTTCTATCATTTTAGATAAAAAATTACAAAATTCAGGCCTAGACCGGGGAAAAGCGAAGCAAGTAGACTAAGCCGAGCTAGTCGTCTACATTTGTAATCTGAGGTAAGTTATATGTAAATAATACAACTACATTGTTATTATATGTGTTTGAATTGATATAGCATAAAATGCTTGTTTGTGGAAATGATATGTATGATGAATATTGAGATAGTAGAACTCCCTTTTGAAACTTAAGAAATAAATCGGATATTCATGCCATGACATTCGGGTTAATTGTGAGCTAGTGTAAGACATGTTTGGGACATGCATCGGCCACATTATGAGAGCCAGTGTAAGACCATGTCTGGGACATGGCATCGGCATTGAGACGAGAGCTAGTGTAAGACATATCTGGGACATGCCTCAGCCTCGAGATGTAAGCCAGTGTAAGACATGTCTGGGACATGCATCGGCTACAAGATGTGTCAGTGTAAGACCATGTCTGGGACATGGCTTCGGTACGAATATGTGAGAATCAGTGTGACATTGACTTAATGGATGAGCCAGTGTAAGACCATGTCTGGGACATGGCATCGGCATTATACTCTGTGTCTGAGGTTTAGTGAATATCTGATAGTATTTTAAATGGTTCAATGGCGAAAGTTACAGTTTAAGTTAAACGAGAAAAGTATAACCATGTTGTGAGTGGTATAGCTACCTATTTGAAGTAAGTAGACTAAGCCGAGCTAGTCGTCTACATTTGTATTCCGAGGTAAGTTGTATGTTAATAATACAACTACATTGTTATTATATGTGTTTGAATTCATATAACATAAAATTCTTGTTTGTGGAAATGATTATGTATGATGAATATTGAGATAGTAAAACTCCCGTTTGAAACTTAGGAAATAAATCAGATATTCATGCCATGACATTCGGGTTAATTGTGTGCTAGTGTAAGACATTTCTGGAACATGCATCGACCACATTATGAGAGCCAGTATAAGAGCATGTTTGGGACATGGCATCGACATTGAGACGAGAGCTAGTGTAGGACATGTTTGGGACATGCCTTAGCCTCGAGATGTAAGCCAGTGTAAGACATGTTTGGGACATGCATCGACTACAAGATGTGTTAGTGTAAGACCATGTCTAGGACATGGCTTCTATACGGATATGTGAAAGTCAGTGTAAGACCATGTCTGGGGCATGACATTGACTTAGTGGATGAGCTAGTGTAAGACCATGTCTGGGACATGGCGTCGGCATTATACCCTGTGTCTGAGGTTTAGTGAATATTCGATAGTATTTCAAATGGTTCAACGGTGAGAGTTACAGTTTAAGTTAAAAGAGAAAAGTATAACCGTGTTGTGAGTGGTACAGCTACCTATTTGAAATGTATGAGATATGAGCTTAGTATATGCTATGTGAATTATTGGATAGGGACGAGTAAGTTGTGCTTAGGCCTACTTTTATTTTATGAGCATGATGATGAATGAAAAAGTTGTTGTTATATTTATTTTCATGCAACTTACTAAGCTTTATGCTTACCCCATTTCTTTCCATTTTCTTATAGTGCCACCTAATTAGCTCGTGGATCAACAAACGTTGGAGGCATCGATCACACTATCTTGGTTTTATGAGCATGATGATGGATGATAAAGTTGTGTTATATTTATTTTCAAGCAACTTACTAAGCTTTATGCTTGCCCTGTTTCTTTTTATTTTCTTATAGTGCTGCCTAATTAGCTTGTGGATCAACGGACGTCGGAGGCATCGATCACACTATCATTTGAAACACTTGGTATAATTAGTTCTTAAATTTTGATTATGGCTTGTATAGGACTCTTTGATTTCGTTTTAGTGTCACATTGTTTTGGGGCCAAATGTGTTAGCTTGCTTCAATATTTGAGTTTAAGGCCATGAAAAATGGCTAACATTGAAAGTTAATATATGAATGCAAAGTAGTCTTTCATGAATGTGAAATTGTTGGTATGGTTGAGTACCTGAATTGTATTTAGGCCTTAGCTATGTTGTTTGGTTGTGAAATCAAATTAATTTAGACTTTGATGTGTTGGTTGGTGTTAAATTGTGTCTCAAGGTGGCAAGGGCTTGGTAGATAGCCTTATATTGTCCACACAGGTAGACATACGGGCGTGTGTCTATCATACGGCCAGCCTCATGGGCATGTTGTCTAGTCGTGTGTCCCCTGTACGTAAAAATTACAAGTCAGTATTCATGGTAGTAAACATATGGCAGAGACACGACCGTGTGTCTCAGCCGTGTGAAGGACACGGCCTTTGGCCACGGGCGTGTGCCTTGGCCGTGTGGCCCTTATTGGATGCTGATGTCAGAAGCGAAATGTCAAGGGTTTTAGACACAGGTTAGGACACGGGCGTGTCATGGCCGTGTGAGGGACACAGCCATAGACACGGGCGTGTGTCAGGCCGTGTGAAAACCCTTGTAGGTTCGAATTTGGAATTACACTCACACGGGTGTGGGACACGGGCGTGTCTTTTGATGCTTAGGCCGTGTGTGTCACACGGGCCATCAGCATGGCCATGTCATAAAGACCACACAGGTGTGTTACCCTTCCACACAAGCGTGTGCCATGTTTTCAAGGGTTAATTTTCTAAAGTTGGTTAAGGACCTGAACTAGTCCTGAGTGGTTTTGAATGGACGTTTGAGGCCATGTAGGCCCATGTTAAGGAATTTAAACAACGTTTGAAAAAGCTTTAAGTTTGATAGAGTATTAATGACTCGAAAATGTTGGAATGCATGTGTTTAAGTGAGCTAACGCCTCGTATCCTGTCCTGGTGTAGGAGTTGGGTATGGGGTGTTACAGGATACACGACCGTGTAATCGACTGAGGTCAAGTGATAATTGCAAAATCAAGGTACAGGGGATTCTCAACCGTGTGGAGGGTCCTAGGTCATGTGAGAACCAAATATCATAGGGTTTTAAAGGGACATCACTGTGTAGTCTACACGAGTGGCCCACACGCCTATGTGGCCTTATTCCGAGGCATTGTTTGCCTTAATTCGCTTGTAAAAGAACACACACCTATCTCGGGGATCCTGAGCAATGTTCCTCACATTCAAGTCTGATCCGAGGTACCTATATTGGGTCATTCAATAGAAAAATACGCTTGAATCTACAATTGAATCAACATTTGCCGTGATTTTCAAGAATTTGACAAGAAACCGTAAAAAGATTTGATTAATCAGATGAAATATTAGTGTTGAGACCATGATATTACGAAATACAAAATTCAATTTGACGAAACAAGGCACTTACCGATTCTTGGAAAAGTTAGAGATGAAATTGGCAGCGTTACGCTAAACCAATAGGAAGAACAAATTGAACAGAGACTGATTTTGGATTCAAAAAACAAAAATAATTTCAATATTGAAATGAAAAATTTGATGAAAAGAAAAAAGAGAGAAAAGAAAAGAAGAATATAAAAGGAAAAGAGGGAGAATTCAAGTTGAAATTGAAAAGAATTCAAAATCCTAGGGTAATTAGGAAAATAAGGACTAAATACTTAGGGTTTCCAAATGTTAAGGGTTGCATAGTAAATTACCCAATTTTGACCGAATTTTAAAATGAAATGGAGGAGAATGGCATGAATCAAACACATGTAAGCAAAGGAAAGGAGTAAATACTTAACCATTGGACTGTTGCCCATTCTAGATAGATATTTACTCCAAATAATGTTTGTTTTAAAGTTATTTTTCATTCTAGTTTGTTGAAAATTAAAATTATAAAAATGAGAGAGGAATGGATAGAACCTAAGACTTTCTAAAGAGTGCACTAAACACTTAACCATCAAGCCTAATCATTTTCTTAATTTTTTATATCATCCAATCTTATATATTTTGGGGTGTGACAAAATTACTAAAAAAGAATGTTTGGAATGATTTGTCTCGATTCATTGCACGTGTAAAAAGAAATATACTTTTTCAAAATATTTATATATTATTAAATATTTTTAGATTTTTAATTTTTTAATTACTGCAACGTGTTGTACTGAGAGGCCACCAGTTGTGACACATCAACGGCACTAATGGTCGTAGTGCGAAGGTACCAAAGTGTATGAACGAATATAAGTTTAGATATCACCTAGGTCCCAAAAAGTTTACGTACCTATGTAACACCCCAAACTCAGCCTAGATGTTATGGTTAAATCCGATAATGTCACATTGAATGGATTTCAGAAACGAAATTGTCGAGTTAAAATTATTCCAGTTAATTAATCTTTGTCTTAATTTGGAGAAAAGGCATGTCCTTTGTTATGTAAATAATCGTGTCTTATAGCGGATGCTTTGATAAAGTTTGTCTTTGGAAAACTGTTCGTATTTAAAAAAATCGTCATTTTGTTTAAAAATTGAGTTTAGACTAAAATCTCAAAAACAGTTTAAAAATCCAAATAAAGTCCATATAGTCCCTAAATTACATCAAAAGCAACCCAGAAAATAATTAAAAAATAAATATAGAAACTGAGTTTAGAACAGTCTAAATATATATGGCCACCTCTGCGCAGAACTGTCAAGTCTGGGGATTACTTGTACAGATTAAACAGATAAGGTGATTTTTTGCAAACTCAGTGTGTAATCCGCATAGAAAACATGCATATAGAACATATCAGAATTCAAATATACGCTGGGTTGGAGCCTGTTACAGATTCAGTTTGGGCCTTTGCCCAATTGGATACAGTTTCACAATTATATTAGGGTCTCGTCCCATATCAGATACAAAATGCAAACACAGTAAATTAGAATCCTACCCACTAGCCTCTACACACCATTTCTGTCCAGCCCTACACACCATGTGGGGATTAAATCAACCCACCCATCCCTACACACAGTGCTGTACCGAAATGCAGCACCTAATCAGAAGGTTGCAGTTGAGCTACCAGATAACAAACTTAAAAAGCCTTTCAGATACTTCCTCCAAATATCATCAACCCACCCTGATACAATGTAACATGCCATAAATGACATGCAAATATGCTAATAACAAAACATTCATTCAGTTCAGTACAAATATCATGCTCAGTCAAGCACCCTACAATCAGATCACACAGTTAGGGCCTAAGTAAAGCTTACAGACCCTACAATAGGCCCACAGTCAACTAGGGCGATCCGTGCAACCTTACAGAATATTTCAAAAAAATGGGCTCAGATGCTCATGTAGCCAACCCGTGTGGGCCCACAAGCCCTTGTGGCCCACACAGCCGAAATTGACACGCTCGTGTGAACTACCTGTGTAGGCCTACACACCTGTGTAGCCCACATGGCCCAATTTAGTCTAGCTCGTGTGTCGCACACGGCTTACTTGGCCAGCACACGACCGTGTCTGGTGCAAATGGCTTGGCCTCGTCGATCACCCACCTGTGTTATGGAACGCGGCCTACTACACGGCCTATCACACGGCTGTGTGGCGTCGACAGAATGGTTTTCGACTTTTCAGAATGTTTTCGGCTTTCACCAAAACCTTATTTTATGCGTTTTCGGGTATACACCTTATTTCGATTGATGCCAAATCGATCCCCAAGCACTCCAGAACCTATAATTGACCAATTTCACTACATTAATCACTTAATCATTGAACTAAAAACCGAACCTGAATTGGGATATCCATCCTTAAGGCGATGAAACTTACCCCTAACACCTCGAATCAGTCGATTATAAATTAGTACAGGAAGAATCGCGATCCTTGTAATATGCTACTGCCAAAATGTCAATAACCCCCAATTAACACTTAGCATTTACAACTTACAAAGCACAAAACTTACTCACCGAAATGTATAGCCGACGATGCACAAGGGAATGAAAGAAGAAAAAAAGATAAGGGAAGAGCAGGGTTTCAGTAGGATGGAGGAAAGGGAAAAACGATAGAGAGGAAAAGAAAATTTTGCTTAACGTCAGATTTTTTTGGAAAAAAGGGGCCGAAATTTTACAAAAAGAAATTAATCAAGATAATTCCCAACTCCCCATATCCCTCAAATCTCTCCACTCAACCCACTACCTAGAATTTCTGTTTGACCGAAACTCTCTCGGCCAAACGAGCAAAATGACATCCTTGCTCGCGCAGGGATTCGAACTCTAGACCTCCAACACACCAACACATATCTTAACCACCAGACCAGCAGACCCATTTTCATGTGAAAGTACAAAGAATTGATATAAGCCCATTGAATACAGTTAGGGCTTATTTTGTGTCTAAATTCACAAAACCAAAATATAACATTTTTAGGGCGTCACAACTCTACCCCCTTAAAAGAAAATTTCGGCCCCAAAATTTACCTGATCAGAACAGATGAGGATACTGCTGACGCATCGCATTCTCAGGCTTCTACGTAGCCTCTTCAGTGCTATGATTCCGCGACAACACCTTCACTAAAGGAATAAATCTCATTCGCAGAACCTTAACGTTGCAATCTAGAATCTGAACCAGCTCCTCCTCGAAAGTCAGATTTGGTCGAACCTCAGTCTCTTCAACTGGAACAATATTCGTGGGATCGGAGCAGTAGCGCCTCAACATCGAGACGTGGAACATATCATGGATATAGTCTAACTCTGGAGGTAGCTTTAACTAATAAGCAATCGATCACACTTGCTTCAGAATATGGTATGACCCAACAAATCTAGGGCTCAGCTTGCCCTTACGACCGAACCTCAGAATATTCTTTCATGGCGAGACTTTCAGAATCACGAAGTCCCCCACAAAATACTTGATCTCTCGCCTCTTTAGATCTGTATAAGATTTCTGCCTATCCGATGCCGCTTTTAGTCAATCTCGAATCAACCTAACCTTATCCTCTGTCTCAGAGACCAACTCAGGACCTAGAACACGTTGCTCGCCCAACTTAGTCCAGCATAAAGGAGTGTGACACTTACGACCATAAAGTGCCTCGTAAGGTGCCATCTGTATAATAGACTAATAACTATTATTGTAAGCGAACTCTACCAATGGAAAATGCTCCTCCCAACTGCTTGGGAAGTAAATCACACAGCCCCTCAACAGATCCTCCAATATCTGAATCATCCTCTCAGATTGACCATCTGTCTGAGGATGGAAAGCTATACCGAAGTCTAGCTTTGAACCCAGAGCCTAGTCTAGCTTTTCCTAGAATTGAAACTGTAACACCCCGAACCCGAGACCGTCACCGGAGTCGAACACGAGGTGTTAGCAGACTTTAACCACTTATAAAAAAAATTTCCAGACACTGCCAATCTGCGTACTAGTCGCTTTAAAAAATCATATCTTGAGTTTCACAACTTGAAAATCAGTTTCGTAATTTTTCCCTGAAACTAGACTCATATGTCCATCCACAAAATTTTTTCTAGAATTTTTGGTCAGGCCAATTAGTACAGTTTATTAGTCAAAGTCTCCCATGTTACAGGGATCGACTACACTGATCTTTGTGCATTACGACTTGGATATCTCCCTGAGCAGGGCTTCAATACTGATGCCGTTTGTTTCTATAGAAACTAGGCTCAGAGAGGAATCCATACATATATGGCATGACTCCTAATTATCTCTGGTTAATTTATAATGAATTTCCAAAGTCGGAACAGGGAATCCAGAAACCGTTCTGGCCCTTTCTCACGAGAACCTGAATATCTCTTAACATACTGTCCATATGATCATTTTGTTACTTTCCTATGAAAATAGATTCATCAAGGTTCGTTTACATAATTTATTCACTATTTAATTCCAATCCTACTATTTTTAGTGATTTTCCAAATCTACATCACTGCTGCTGCCAGCATCTGCCTTTAAGGTAGACTTTACCCATTTCATAGTTTCCATGATTCAACTAGCCCTTTTAGCATAAATAGCACAAATCATGATAGCGATTAACCATTCCATACCAAATGATTATAACATTATGCTCAAACATATATAAGCCATTTTCGCATGGCTATATACATTAACCAAAATATTCTTCCGCCACTAGTCTATTTTATACATGCCATAAGACAATCCGAAACATAGCAGTACCAAACAGTGGATAGTGATAGTGTGACTAGTTGCTGACGATCCCCGAGCCTGTAGCTTCGCAATGAGATCTATAAAACAGAGGAAACAGAGTAAACGGAGTAAGCATTACAATGCTTAGTAAGTTTTAAGCAGTGTCAACAGATAACAATCAAATTATAACATAGTTGTTCGTATTTTTATTTCACTATTCCTTCGGGCATACCATCCCTTTACCGAATCTGCACATCTCATCATATACAATAGGCAGATAAACTTTCACATAAAAGTGAGCTCATGTGACATAGATATATCGTATGATTTCACATCACCTCTCACACTGATCCGATGTCACATAATCATAGGAATAGTCTCATAAATTGCTTTCGTATGCATTACATAACTACCTTATGATTTAGTGCAAATCAAGCTCACATATAAACTTGAAGTACATACCTGTTTAACCTTTCGCATTGAATATATTTACAAGCAATTCTTATTACGAAGTCTTACCCGGACATAATCTCCACACGAAGTTATCGGGTCTTACCCGGACAAAATCCCCACACGTAGTCATCGGGTCTTTAGAGCTCGGATATAGTACAAGCACGAAGCTTAAGGACATTAATCAGTGATAATATTCTCGCATAAAGCCTGCGGGGTTTTAACCCGGATATAGTACTGACACAAATGCCTTTCGGGACTTATCACATTTATGCACTTTCACATCCATTACGTTGGCCACTCGGTCCTGTCACATATATACACTTTCACATTCATCACATCGGCCATTAGGCCTTATCACATATATACACTTTCACATTCATCGCATCGGCCATTAGGCCATATCACATATATACACTTTCACATTCATCACATCGGCTATTAGGCCTTATCACACATATACACTTTCACATTCATCACGTCGGCTATTAGGCCTTATCACACATATACACTTTCACATTCATCACGTCGGCTATTAGGCCTTATCACACATATACACTTTCACATTCATCACATCGGCTATTAGGCCTTATTACATATATACATACACTTTCACATTCATCACATCGGCCATTAGGCCTTATCACATATATACATACACTTTCACATTCATCACATCGGCCATTAGGCCTTATCACATATACATACACTTTCACATTCATCACATCGGCCATTAGGCCTTATTACATACATACACTCTCTTGGCTGAATCTACATCTATCATTTTCCAATATCACAATTTAGAATTCACGTATGGGTTTAATCGATAGCTCATGAGCAACTAGAACAAGTTTATCAAGGTTTACAACACAATCTCAAATTCAGCACAAGCTGTCTTTCCTGAGCAATAGTCACTAAATCATTTATAACTGGAGCTACAAAACTCCAAATCACTTTCCGTTAATTTTTCCTGAATATAGACTCATATATATTCCATCCATAAAATTTCCAGAATTTTAGGTTTGGCCAATCAATACCAGATTTTTCTTAAATTTCCCCTGTTCCACTGTTTGACTAATCTGACCACTCTTCACTACGAATCAAATTTCTCATTTTACAGAATTCAAAATGTGTTGTATTTGATTTTATTTGAAACTAGACTCATTAAGGAGTCTAAGCATATAAATTTTATCTTATAACCATTTTTGTACAATTTATAATGATTTTCTAAAAACAGAACAGGGGATTTCGGAGTCATTCTGACACCGTCTCACACAACTTTAAATATCTCATTATTGGAAATTCCTTTGCTTACACGGTTTCTTTTATAAGAAACTAGACTCATTAAGCTTTAATTTCATGTCTCATTCAGCCTCTAATTCAAGTCCATAAATTTATGGTGATTTTCTAAAGTCACGTTACTGCTGCTGTCCGAAGCAGACTATTTCAAATTACCTTTAAATTCCCAAGCTCAAACACTTAAGAACTTACCATTTGAGCTTAGAACATATCATGGCCACATCATATCTTATTAAATCAGCTCATCTTGTCCTATTATAATTGAATTTACTCAACGTTTAAACACTTAAAACTTACCTCGGAAGTTGCCGAACGATTACGACGGCTCTTCGATCACTTTTTTCCTTTCCCTTATCCAACTTTGATCCTCTAGGCTCTTGAGCTAAATCAAACAAATTTACTTCTCAATCAAACACATATATATGGCAACCATATACATTTCAAAAACCAATTCGTTCGTATCATTTGTCCATATATTAGCTTTTAGCATATTTGGTCATTAGAGTGACCTATTTAACTTTCAAGCATTCATTTCTAATTTTAATTAAACAATGCCGAATGCCATTAGCTACTAATGCCACACACACACATGTGCATAAAATTCACCCATACATAACCTCTAGCTCATTTGGTCATTCATCTCTCAAACCTATCAAAGTTTCATGTCAAACTTCCCTGGCCGAATACACATATAAGCACATAATGCACATTTAGAATTTTTTTTATTTACTTCATGATACATTCGGCCTTGGCAACAATTTCATTAGAAATCCTTATTAGCCACTTCATCAATCAATTATATCATCTACTTAATATTTCATAACTTATCATGCTAGCTGAATATTATTTATTCAAGTTCATCATCTTCATATTCGGCATTAGCATCAAATATAATAGCCCATTTCTTCCCACTTTGAATTTATGCATCCATTTAATCATAGTTTGTTTAAGCACTCATACAACAAGATTCATCCAATTTAACAAGAAACAAAAACTTTATTCCTCCATAGCTACAATGGCCGAAAGATCTAGACATCTCAATACCGAAATTTCTAACATGGGTTGCCTAAAGAATTTGGTAGGGAGTTCAAATTTATCTAGCATTTCAAGTAATTTAACACATCCATATAGCTAACATGCTAGTAGTATCAAGGCATCAACTAAAATTTTGAAGCCTCTTAGTCGAATCCTAACTCTCCAACAACTCTAATTTCATCCATGAGATAAATAGAAGTAGGCTAACCCTCCAAAGGATGTGTAAACCTCCAAAAGCAACATTGAACATACCTTAATCTCAAGAACCACCTTGGCCGAACTTCCCCTCTTCTTCTTCCTTCCATTCGGCCATGTTGAACAACAAAGGAAGAATTTTGTTTTTCCTCCCCTTTCTCTAGTCACGGCAATGGGGAGTAAGGGGGAGACAACTTTGGTTTCTCCTCCCACTCCCCTCATATTTTATTATTCTTCCCACACATATTAGCATAAAATGTCTTTAATATGTTTTTTTTAATACTTATTTCCTATTATAAACCATGTAGTCATTATAATATTAATACAAAATGCATATGCTTTGTATCCCATACCCTCATGGCCGGCCACTTCCTCTAAAGTGGGGAATTTGACATGCAAACCCATCATTTCACAACATGCATTATTAGGCCACTTTACATTTGCCTAGCACATTTCCAAATTTTCTCACATAAGTCCTATTTGATAAAATTCATTTACCATTAACAAAATTCAAACATGAAATTTTCACACATGCATATGTACATATAATGAGCATCAACTATGAGGGTTAATTATCTTTATGACTCGGTTTAGTGGTCCCGAAACCACTTTCCGACTAGGGTCACTTTAGGGGTGTCACAACTCTCCCCCCCTTAAGAAATTTTCGTCCCCGAAAATTTCTACCGATGCATAGTTTAGGATAACGTCCTCTTATTGAATTACATCCACAAAGACATTAGCTCATTGATAGCAATTGTAATTCATTATTGATTTCGCATCGGTCTATAAAATCATTTTCTTATCTTAAAACAAATACATAAACATTTCTACAAGTATGCACAAATATCTCATTTTCTTGATTTCATAAGCAATAATCACTTAACTTAATTCACCAATGCATTTCAAACACATATTAACATGTATAATTCACATCATGAACCCACATATTTGTAACCCACATTTTCATTCATGAATAAGCTGTAACCTAACCGAAAGTACACATATACTCAAACATCCCAATAAATATCCTTTATAACTTTATCACATCTCAATATTCAACTTAACTCATTTCCAAAAGAAAAGTCAACTTCCACGTACCTGAACATTTAGTTCATTTAGCACATTCAATCATAGTTAACGTTACCCGTATACAGTCGAATAGGCATAAAGCCTAATATAATACACTGGCATGAGATTTATTCTAGCACATAACTCGTATATCAAAAATTATCAACATTCATCAAAAATTCTTTCAACTTTCGAATGTCGAAACTTAATCAAAATAATTTCTTAAACAAGATTAACAAAATAGTGTCCATTCAGCAATAGTACATATAGCTCTTACAATGCCATATCCTAGATATGGTCTTACATATTCTCACATATCGAGCCGATGCCATGTCCCAGACATGGTCTTACACACTATCTCAAATCAATGCCTTCGTCTCAAACGAGGTCTTACATGAATTCCACTTCACACACTTAGTGCCCACTGACCGATCTCGCACTCATAGTGCTCGGTTAAAGGAATTCGCACACACACACAGTGCCTCTAATCATTCACACACATAGTGCTCTTATTCATTCGTTATTACACATTGAAATGACTTAACCAAGTCTATAAACATCATGTATGAACACTTTTAAACATATCATCTCATTTAAATTTGAATTCGTATAGTAATGAATACTTAAACTTTGCTCAAATTACCGGCACGAAGCCTACTAGGCACGAAGGCCCGAATACACGTCACCAGCATGATTGCTTTTCGGGACCTAGCCCGGACATAACACCAGCACGAATGCTCTTCGGGGTTTAGCACGGATATATCACTAGCACGAATGCTCTTCGGAACTTAGCCCGGATACATCACTAGCATGAATGCTCCTCGGGACTTAGCCCGGATACATCACTAGCATGAATGCTCTTCGGGACTTAGCCCGGATATGGTCACTTAGCACAAAGCCTTCGGGACTTAGCCCGGACATCATTCAAATAACCATGCACATTTAACAACAAATCATGGCACATTCGTATTTCCTTTTCGTTAGCAAAACTCAAACACAAGACACTTATCATTCTTGCAATTTCGGCTCAATAGCCACACACAAAGAGCATGATTTTGATTTGCTTAAAACATGATCTAATCAAATCATAATTTAAGCTCTATTACTCAAGAACTTACCCCTTTTCGCTGTCCGAAATCGACTCGGTAAGGTCGCACCCTTAATATAAATAATTGATAGAAAATATATATATATTGGGTTCGTACACATAGTGCTTAATAATCAACCACGCACACTTAGTGCCATGTACTTTAAACTCGCATACTTAGTGCCATGCATTTCAAGCCCGCAAACTTAGTGCCAATCTCACAACCGTGAACACTTATTGCCCGCACACTTGGTGCCAATCTCACAACCGCGAACACTTATTGCCCGCACACTTAGTGCCAATCTCACAACCGTGAACACTTATTGCCCGCACACTTAGTGCTGAAAACCAACCACTCTATACGCTTCACTGCCTTTTTACATTCGACAATTTCGTCTCTACATACATATACACATATAGCAATACACATTAGTATATCATTTACATTACTTGAATACAAACACAACATGCTTATCGACCATTCAACTTCCAGTTCCATAGCCACATACAAAAATCACATTTATAGTCATAACACTCCTTCAAAATTGCATCACTTATACCCTTATAATTCAATCCAAATCGAAATTCAAATACGAGTACATGATACGTATCTGATCAACTTAATAATTTAGGCATATCTAAATGAAGTTATATCGCAAATTCTCATAGTCAGAAGCTTGCTACAGCTCGATCGGGATCAAGATTCATTACAATACAGCAAACACATTTTAATAGCCAAAAAATCATCACACTATCATTTTATCACTTTATGGCATGTATAAATAGACTCACGCGTGCTACGTTAGTCCTAGAATCGACTAAACCGTAGCTCTGATACCAATCAAATGTAACACCCCGAACCCGAGACCGTCACTGGAGTCGAACACGAGGTGTTAGAAAACTTTAACCACTTATAAAAAAAATTCCAGACACTGCCAATCTGCGTACTAGTCGCTTTAAAAATCATATCTTGAGTTCCATAACTTGAAAATCAGTTTCGTAATTTTTCCCTGAAACTAGACTCATATGCCCATCTACATAATTTTTTCTAGAATTTTTGGTCAGGCCAATTAGTACAGTTTATTAGTCAAAGTCTCCCATGTTACAGGGATCGACTACACTGACCTTTGCGCATTACGACTTGGATATCTCCCTGCGCAGGACTTCAATACTGATGCTGTTTGTTTTTATAGAAACTAGACTCAGAGAGGAATCCATACATATATGGCATGACTCCTAATTATCTCTGGTTAATTTATAATGAATTTCCAAAGTCGGAACAGGGAATCCAGAAACCGTTATGGCCCTTTCTCACGAGAACCTGAATATCTCTTAACATACTGTCCATATGATCATTTTGTTACTTTCCTATGAAAATAGATTCATCAAGGTTCGTTTACATAATTTATTCACTATTTAATGCCAATCCTACTATTTTTAGTGATTTTCCAAATCTACATTACTGCTGCTGCCAGCATCTGCCTTTAAGGTAGACTTTACCCATTTCATAGTTTCCATGATTCAACTAGCCCTTTTAGCATAAATAGCACAAATCATGATAGCGATTAACCATTCCATACCAAATGATTATAACATTATGCTCAAACATATATAAGCCATTTTCGCATGGCTATATACATTAACCAAAATATTCTTCCGCCACTAGTCTATTTTATACATGCCATAAGACAATCCGAAACATAGCAGTACCAAACAGTGGATAGTGATAGTGTGACTAGTTGCTGACGATCCCCGAGCCTGTAGCTTCGCAATGAGATCTATAAAACAGAGGAAACAGAGTAAACGGAGTAAGCATTACAATGCTTAGTAAGTTTTAAGCAGTGTCAACAGATAACAATCAAATTATAACATAGTTGTTCGTATTTTTATTTCACTATTCCTTCGGGCATACCATCCCTTTACCGAATCTGCACATCTCATCATATACAATAGGCAGATAAACTTTCACATAAAAGTGAACTCATGTGACATAGATATATCGTATGATTTCACATCACCTCGCACACTGATCCGATGTCACATAATCATAGGAATAGTCTCATAGATTGCTTTCGTATGCATCACATAACTACCTTATGATTTAGTGCAAATCAAGCTCACATATAAACTTGAAGTACATACCTGTTTAACCTTTCGCATTGAATATATTTATAAGCAATTCTTATTACGAAGTCTTACCCGGACATAATCTCCACACGAAGTTATCGGGTCTTACCCGGACAAAATCCCCACACGTAGTCATCGGGTCTTTAGAGCTCGGATATAGTACAAGCACGAAGCTTAAGGACATTAATCAGTGATAATATTCTCGCATAAAGCCTGCGGGGTTTTAACCCGGATATAGTACTGACACAAATGCCTTTCGGGACTTATCACATTTATGCACTTTCACATCCATTACGTTGGCCACTCGGCCCTGTCACATATATACACTTTCACATTCATCACATCGGCCATTAGGCCTTATCACATATATACACTTTCACATTCATCGCATCGGCCATTAGGCCTTATCACATATATACACTTTCACATTAATCACATCGGCTATTAGGCCTTATCACACATATACACTTTCACATTCATCACGTCGGCTATTAGGCCTTATCACACATATACACTTTCACATTCATCACATCGGCTATTAGGCCTTATTACATATATACATACACTTTCACATTCATCACATCGGCCATTAGGCCTTATCACATATATACATACACTTTCACATTCATCACATCGGCCATTAGGCCTTATCACATATACATACACTTTCACATTCATCACATCGGCCATTAGGCCTTATTACATACATACACTCTCTTGGCTGAATCTACATCTATCATTTTCCAATATCACAATTTAGAATTCACTTATGGGTTTAATCGATAGCTCATGAGCAACTAGAACAAGTTTATCAAGGTTTACAACACAATCTCAAATTCAGCACAAGCTATCTTTCCTGAGCAATAGTCACTAAATCATTTATAACTGGAGCTACAAAACTCCAAATCACTTTCCGTTAATTTTTCCTCAATATAGACTCGTATATCTTCCATCCATAAAATTTCCAGAATTTTAGGTTTGGCCAATCAATACCAGATTTTTCTTAAAGTTTCCCCTGTTCCACTGTTTGACTAATCTGACCACTCTTCACAACGAATCAAATTTCTCATTTTACAGAATTCAAAATGTGTTGTATTTGATTTTATTTGAAACTAGACTCATTAAGGAGTCTAAGCATATAAATTTTATCTTATAACCATTTTTGTACAATTTATAATGATTTTCTAAAAACAGAACAGGGGATTTCGGAGTCATTCTGACACCGTCTCACACAACTTTAAATATCTCATTATCGGAAATTCCTTTGCTTACATGGTTTCTTTTATAAGAAACTAGACTCATTAAGCTTTAATTTCATGTCTCATTCAGCCTCTAATTCAAGTCCATAAATTTATGGTGATTTTCTAAAGTCACGTTACTGCTGCTGTCCGAAGCAGACTATTTCAAATTACCTTTAAATTCCCAAGCTCAAACACTTAAGAACTTACCATTTGAGCTTAGAACATATCATGACCACATCATATCTTATTAAATCAGCTCATCATGTCCTATTATAATTGAATTTACTCAACGTTTAAACACTTAAAACTTACCTCGGAAGTTGCCGAACGATTACGACGGCTCTTCGATCACTTTTTTCCTTTCCCTTATCCAACTTTGATCCTCTAGGCTCTTGAGCTAAATCAAATAAATTTACTTCTCAATCAAACACATATATATGGCAACCATATACATTTCAAAAACCAATTCGTTCGTATCATTTGTCCATATATTAGCTTTTAGCATATTTGGTCATTAGAGTGACCTATTTAACTTTCAAGCATTCAATTCTAATTTTAATTAAACAATGCTGAATGCCATTAGCTACTAATGCCACACACACACATGTGCATAAAATTCACCCATACATAACCTCTAGCTCATTTGGTCATTCATCTCTCAAACCTATCAAAGTTTCATGTCAAACTTCCCTGGCCGAATACACATATAAGCACATAATGCACATTTAGAATTTTTTTATTTACTTCATGATACATTCGGCCTTGGCAACAATTTCATTAGAAATCCTTATTAGCCACTTCATCAATCAATTATATCATCTACTTAATATTTCATAACTTATCATGCTAGCTGAATATTATTTATTCAAGTTCATCATCTTCATATTCGGCATTAGCATCAAATATAATAGCCCATTTCTTCCCACTTTGAATTTATGCATCCATTTAATCATAGTTTGTTTAAGCACTCATACAACAAGATTCATCCAATTTAACAAGAAACAAAAACTTTATTCCTCCATAGCTACAATGGCCGAAAGATCTAGACATCTCAATACCGAAATTTCTAACATGGGTTGCCTAAAGAATTTGGTAGGGAGTTCAAATTTATCTAGCATTTCAAGTAATTTAACACATCCATATAGCTAACATGCTAGTAGTATCAAGGCATCAACTAAAATTTTGAAGCCTCTTAGCCGAATCCTAACTCTCCAACAACTCTAATTTCATCCATGAGATAAATAGAAGTAGGCTAACCCTCCAAAGGATGTGTAAACCTCCAAAAGCAACATTGAACATACCTTAATCTCAAGAACCACCTTGGCCGAACTTCCCCTCTTCTTCTTCCTTTCATTCGGCCATGTTGAACAACAAAGGAAGAATTTTGTTTTTCCTCCCCTTTCTCTAGTCACGGCAATGGGGAGTAAGGGGGAGACAACTTTGGTTTCTCCTCCCACTCCCCTCATATTTTATTATTCTTCCCACACATATTAGCATAAAATGTCTTTAATATGTTTTTTTTAATACTTATTTCCTATTATAAAACCATGTAGTCATTATAATATTAATACAAAATGCATATGCTTTGTATCCCATACCCTCATGGCCGGCCACTTCCTCTAAAGTGGGGAATTTGACATGCAAACCCATCATTTCACAACATGCATTATTAGGCCACTTTACATTTACCTAGCACATTTCCAAATTTTCTCACATAAGTCCTATTTGATAAAATTCATTTACCATTAACAAAATTCAAACATGAAATTTTCACACATGCATATGTACATATAATGAGCATCAACTATGAGGGTTAATTATCTTTATGACTCGGTTTAGTGGTCCCGAAACCACTTTCCGACTAGGGTCACTTTAGGGGTGTCACAGAAACGTAAAGCGAGGATCCCTATCAGATATGATCAAAACCGGCACCCGATGCTTCGCACTATCTCGAACACATACAATTTAGCCAGCTTTTGTAGCAAGTAGTCAGTATGAGCCGGTATGAAATGAGCGGACTTGGTCAATGGATCCATAATGACCCATATTGAATCTTTCTTAGTGGGTCTAAGGGGTAACCTACTAACGAAATCTATAGTCACATGTTCCCACTTCTAAAGGGGAATCTTAATCGGTTGAAGCAAGCCCGAAGGTGACTGGTCTCAGCCTTAACCTGCTGGCATGTCAAGCATCTAGCCACAAAATCAGTAACTTTCTATTTCAGCCCTGACCACTAGTACAACTCACGGAGATCTCAGTATATCTTGTTTCTGCTAGGAAGCAGAGCAGAGGGGCTGTTATGTGCCTCTCTCATAATCGACTGTCTCAAATCCTTATCATTCGGTACACAAATCTGACCGCGAAAACATAGTACCCTATCACTGTTTACCCCAAAATCAGTAGTGTCACCATTCTCAACCTGACGAAACCGCAACTCAAGAGACTTATCCCCTAACTGTTTACCTCGAACCTGATCAATCCATGTTGGCTTAACCTGAAGCTCGGCCAACAGACTATTGTCATCAAATAAACTGAGGCGAGCAAATATCGCCCTCAAATCGGTCATAGCTCTACGGCTCAGTGCATCTGTCACCATATTGGCCTTACCGGGATAGTACTCAATAGTGCAGTCGTAATCTTTAAGCAGCTCAATCAATCTACGTTGCCTAAGATTTAACTCCTTCTAAGTAAGGAGGTATTTGAGGTTGTTGTGATCAGTGTAGATGATACACTTCTCACCATACAGATACCAAATTTTCAGTGCAAATACCACGGCGGCTAACTCTAAGTCATGCGTTGGGTAATTTGCCTCATGAGTCTTAAGCTGATGAGACGCATAAGCAACCACCTTACCATCCTGTATCAACACACAACCCAAACCGATGTTTGACGCATCACTATAAACAGTGAACTCCTTTTTAGACTCTGGCTGTATTGGAACAGGGGCCTCAGTCAGTACAGTCTTGAGCTTCTCAAAGCTCTCTTGCTGTAAATCAGTCCAAACAAAAGGAACTCCTTTACGCAGAAGCTTAGTCAACGGAGCTGCGATCAAGGAGAACCCTTCTACAAAACACCGATAGTAACCCGCTAACCCTAGAAAACTATAGATTTCAGACACATTCTTCGGCCGTTTCCAATCCAACACCGCCTTGATCTTACGAGGGTCAACTCGTATTCCCTCAGCAAAAACTACATGCCCCAAAAATGTTACTCCCCGGAGCTAGAACTCACACTTGCTGAATTTCGCATACAACTGTTTCTCATGAAGAATCTATAGTACCACTCTCAAATGCTCATCGTGCTCATCTTCAGACTTAGAATACACCAAGATATTATTGATGAACACCACCATAAACTGATCCAGGTAGAGCTAGAACACTTTGTTCATCAAGTCCATAAGTACCGTTGGTGCATTAGTCAAACCAAAGGGCATCACTAGAAACTCGTAGTGACCATAACGAGTCCTAAATGCTGTCTTATACACATCAGCCTTCTTATCCCTCAACTGATGATACATTGATCGAATATCAATCTCAGAAAAAATCGAAGCTCCTCAAAAATAGTCAAACAAATCATCTATCCTCGGTAAGGGGTACTTATTCTTAATGATCAGCTTATTCAGTTACCGGTAGTCGATACACATATGCATGGATCCATCATTCTTTTTCACAAACAGCACTGGTGCTCCCCATGGAGACATACTAGGGCGAATGAACCTACGATCCAATAATTACTGAATCTAAGCCTTAAGCTCAGTAAGCTCATTTGGTGCCATTCGGTTGGGGGATATAGATTCCAGAGTTGTACTTGGAATAAGTTCAATCCCAAATTCCACCTCTCAATTCGGAGGTACACCCGGTAGTTCAACAGGAAAGACGTCTGGAAAATCCCTCACCATTCTGATCTCCTTTACAGTTAAAGTCCACAGAAGCGGAAACACTTACGTAGGCCAGATATGCCTCATAACCTTTTCGAACCAATTTTTCTGCCATCAATGCAGAAATCACATGACTCAAAAAATCTTGACGTCCCCCAATCACAGCTACCTCGTCATCCCCCTCGATTTTCAAAACAACCTTTTAAGACATACACTCTAGACTCACTCGGTACTTGACCAACCAATCCATCCCCAGAATCAAGTCGAACTCCCCAAACGGAAACTCCATCAGATTAGCCAGAAATACTGTCCCTTAAACCTCTAACGGGATGTCTCTATACAACTTACTAACCTGGATAGATTTCCCAATGGACTCAATACAGTCACATCACTATCAGTACTCTCAACTGGAGTCCCCAAAGTTTCAGACAAAGTGCTAGTAATGTAGGAGTGTGTAAAGCTTATGTCTATCAATGTAAGATAAGGTACATTATAAATTAAAAATGTACCCGTAATGACATTTGGAGCATCTTGATCCTCTTAGCGACGAGTAGTATAGACAAAAGCAGGCTGCCTCACCTCTGTATGCCTAGTACCTCTGCCTAGTGTTCTCTATCCACGGCCTATATCGTTACCACCTCTAGCCTGACCACGGCCCCTACGTGGCTGCTAAACTACCCTCGGCTGTTGTGCAGTACCAAAACCCAGAGCTTGCATCTGATCGGCCTTCAATGGATACTCTCAAACACGGTGCTCAGTAGACCCACATCTCAGCCATGCCCCAGTCGTCCTCCAACATTCGCCTGGATCGCGTCTACCACAATACCCACAAGGTAAGATCCTAGTAGGTGCAACAGGGGCCCTAACTCTAATTGACCTATCGGGTGTAGCCTTTTTCTTATACCTCATCACCAAACTCGAGGGCTTCAAATCCCTCTTGTTCTTACATCTCTCTCTATCGAGATTTTTGCACTCAGTGCGCTTAACCTCCTCAGAAATCTTTGTCTTTTCCACCAGTGTAGAGAAATCACGCTCCCTCTATGAAGTTATCAGGACTCTTAGGTTATCTCTGAGGCCATCCTCAAAGCAAACACATCGCTCATACTCAGTTACCACCATACCTCGCGCATAGCTGTTCAGTCGCATAAATTTGGCCTCATACTCAGCCACTAATCGGTCTCCTTGCGTCAAATTCAGAAACTCACGTCTTCTAGTATCAAAATAACTGGCTCCCACATACTTACTTTAAAATGCTATCTTAAAATACTCCCAAGTCAACCGTTCGGGCTGGGCTCCCTCCTTAACTGTCAGCCACCACTGGTATGCTTCATCGCAAAGCAAGAAACCAGCGCCTTTCGGTTTCTGCTTGGGGGTAAAATCCAAATCATCCATGATTATTTCAATGGCCTTCATCCAATACTCGGCCACATTAGGGGTGACTCCAGTGGCACCCTTAAATAACTCAGCCCATTGGACCAGAGTCGTTCTGTAATCGACCCTCGGCCCTCAGATACAACATTGGGCCCAACGACCCTCTCTAAAATCTTGAGCATAGCTTGGGACAATGTATCGTCCCCAACCATGCAATCACAAGACCCAGTCTCAGTAACAGGCGACACTGGCGTCTCACTCGTGTCCAAATTCGGTATATTATCCATGGAAGAGGACTCAGCTCGAGCCTCTCTACGACCTCTACCTCAGCCTCTAGTACCACGTTCGCGGATACCTCGTGCACTCATTGTCTAATCGAATTTATCTGTATTACAAATTTTATGAATCAGTTACAGTATCAGTATTTATTAATAGATGTTTTATGCAAAACAGTATCAGAAGTTCAAAGTTCATTTTTGTAAGTCGCAGTCTCACTATAGTTTTCAGTATCCACTAATTAGAGTGTTCCAGTACGGTTTACTACCTATAGTAGTTTCAGAATATACTATCTACAGTAATTACGAAATAAACAATACAAATTTTAGAAAACTTATAGGATCGACACCGGAGACTGTGAACCACACACCTAACCAGAATATTTAAAAACATTTGGAAATAATTTCTTTAAAAACTAATTTTAGAACCCAAAATTCACAGCCGAGTTTTGAAACTTGACTCTGATACCACTAAATATAACACCCCAAACCCGGCCTAGACGTTATGGCCGAATCTGATAATGTCACATGGAATGGATTTCAAAAACAAAATTATCGAGTTAAAACCGTTCCAGTTAATTAATAGTTGTCTTAATTCGGAGAAAAAGGCATGTCCTTTGTTATGTAAAAAATTGTGTCTTTTAGCAGAAGCTTTGATAAAGTCCGTCTTTGGAAAACTGTTCGTATTTAAGAAAACCGTCATTTTTTTAAAAATTGAGTTTAGACTAAAATCCCAAAAACAGTTTAAAAATCCAAATAAAGTCCATATAGTCCCCAAATTACATCAAAACAACCCAAAAAATAGTTAAGAAATAAATACCAAAACTGAGTTTAGAATAGTTTAAATATGTTCGTCTGGGGATTACTTGTACAGATTAAATAGATAGGGTGATTTTTCGCAAACTTAGTGTGTAATCCCCACAGAAAACATGCATATAGAACACATCAGAATACAGTCAAATATAGGCTGGGCCAGAGTCCATTACAGATTCGGTTTGGACCTTTGCCCAATCGGATACAGTTTCACAATTATATTAGGGCCTTAGCCCATATCAGATATAGAATGCAAACACAGTAAATCAGAATCTTACCCACCAGCCTCTAAACATCATCTCCGTCCAGCCCTACACACCATGTGAGGATTAAATCAACTCACCCATTCCTACACACCATGCTGTACTGAAATGCGGCACATAATCAGAAGGTTGGAGCTGAGCTTCCAGATAACAAGCTTAAAAAGCCTTTCAGATACTTTTTCCAAATATCATCAACCCACCCCAAAGTAATGCAACATACCATAAATGACATGCAAATATGCTAATAACAGAACATTCATTCAATTTAATACAAATATCATGCTCAGTCAGGCACTGATGCGATCCCGGCCGCATCATGTTGTGACTCAAATCGACGAGACCGGGAATGGCCTAAAGTCGAAGGGCCCAACTGCAAAATGAGGCTTAATTTCAGTTCAATGTTTTTATCCAGCTCAATGGTGCTCAATTTGGCTTCATGCTAGCTTGTTGAGCTTGATGATATGTTATTTAAATTTCATACATGTTTTAGTAGCTGGAATAAATTATTAAGTTAGTTAATTTAGTTAATTTCAGCTAGAATAAATTAAATAGAAATTTTAATGTGTCTAAATTCTAGTCATTTTAATTAGCTTAAATATGTCTTAGTTAGTGTATATTTTTAATATGTCAAGTTTAGGACAAATTTAATTCTTGTTGATAATTAATTTGTCCAACTGAAATGGTCTTGATTGCTAATTAATTTGTCCAGCCGAATTGAAGCTCATTTAATTTGTCTTAAGCTACTGCCGATTTAATATGTTTTAAATTGATTTAATTTGTTGCAGCTTTTATGCATGGATCGGCATTAAAGTAGCTGAAGTTACTCATCTTTATTGTGGCTGTTTGTGGAGTTCAATAGCCTTGAGCTGAATTAATCTTCCAGCTACTGTTTTTAGTTCTTCTATGTACCTTTTCGTGAAACATCAAGAGCCAAGAATTGTGTTTTTCTTTCTCCCAAGCTGATCATTGAAGTGCTCCAAGTTGCAAATAAATTCTTCCAGCCCATTCAGTTGATCAAAGCAACTCATTTAAAGCCATTCACCCCTTTGGCCGAATTTAGCATGACCATTCATCTCCATTCAGCCTCTTAATTAACTTTGTTTAATTCTAGCTGATTGGAATCATCAAAAACCTATCTATTGGCGTCACCAATGCTGGAGAACCTTCCAAGAAGTCGTTAAGAACCTTCAAGGAAGTTTTAGCTCTTCTAGCGGCATCACAAGCTGCCCATTCAGTTTCCTAGGTAGCTAATCAGCTTCCATTCATTCCAATTAATTCCAGCTGCATGTAGTCACCTTAGAAGCTATCCAATGACGTTCTCAAGGCTCGAGAAGTTTCATGGCACCTTCATGAATTATTTTAGAAATTTTCAGCTCATTAAAAGCTGAAATTAAATGTCCATTTAGTTACTCATTAACTATTCGGCTAGCCTTTGTTTTTAGCTATAAATACTTGCTTCCAGCTGATTGTAAAAGGACTTTTGATCATTTTATGAATTTTATCATATTTGGTGAGTGTTCAACTCCCTTTGTTCTCTCTTGACTCTATTGACTTATCAAGACATCCTTTTGGCATCAATCTTGTCATTTCTGAACTTATCACTTTTCCGAAGTATGGCGTTCAACCTTATATCATTAGTTCCTATCTTTCATAGATAGTAGGTCACGATTAGCTTTCATTCCCAATTTCCGAGCTAGTATAAGATTTGGGTCAATATTCTCTATAATATTGGTTCTATCTTTAGCCTTGAAACTGAGACTATCGATACATCTTTAAACAACTTAAAATCTATTTCTTGATTCCAGCCAATTTGTTCTCTTTTCAACCCAATTCGAAAACTTCAAAACATACTTCTTAATTTTACGATCGGGCAACTAAACGACTAGAATCATCACCGAGATGAGTTCATATCAGGCACCCTACAATCAGATCACATAGTTAGGGGTCTAAGTAAAGCTTACCGACCCTACAGTAGGTCCACATCAACTAGGGCCACCTGTGCAACCTTATAGAATATTTCAGAAAAATGGGCTCACACGCCCATGTGGCCTGCCCGTGTAGGCCTATATGCCCGTGTAGCCTACACGGACCAAATTGGCCTTGGCCGAGTGGATCACATGGCCTGGCCCAGAATCTCACACGTCAGAAGAATCTCACACGTCAGTATGGACTATCCGTGTGGGCTTACATGCTTTTGTGGCCCACATGGCCCAATTCAGTCTAGCCCGTGTGTCGCACACTGCCATGTCTGGTGTGCATAGCCTGGCCTCATCGATCACACGCCCGTGTTATGGCACAAGGCCTACCACACGGCCGTGTGGCATCGATAAAATCGTTTTTGGCTTTCACTGAAATGTCATTTTCTGCATTTTTAGGTACACACCTGGTTTTGATTGATGCTAAAACGATCCCTGAGCACTCCAGAACCTATAATTGACCAATTTCACTACATTAATCACTTAATCATTGAACTAAAAATCGAACCCGAATTGGGATATCCATCCTTAAATCGATGAAGCTTACCCTTAACACCTCGAATCAGTACGGAAAGAATCTCGATCCTCGCAATATGCTCCTGCCAAAACGTCAATAACCCCCAATTAACACTTAATATTTACAACTTACAAAGTACAAACCTTACTTACCAAAACGTGTAGCCCAAGATGCACAAGGGAATGAAAGGAAAAGAATGAAAGAAGAAAAAAGATAAGGGAAGAACAGAGTTTCGGCAGGATGGAGGAAAGGGAAAAACGGCAGAGAGGAAAAAGAAATTTTGCTTAACGTTAGAGTTTTTGGGAAAATGGGCCGAAATTTTACAAAAAGAAATTAATCAAGATAATTCCCACCTCCCCATATCCCTCAAATCTCTTCACTCAACCCACTACCCAGAATTTCTATTTGACCGAAACTCTCTCGGTCAAACGAGCAAAAATAATATCCTTGCTCACGCAAAAATTCAAACTCCAGACCTCCAACACACCAACACACATCTTAACCACCAAACCAATAGGCCCATTCTAATGTAAAAGTACAAAGAATTAATATAAGCCCATTGAATACAATTAGGGCTTATTTTCAAAAATAACCAAATACAAGGTTTGAACTTGGGACCTCACACACACACCCAGAATACTTAACCACTAAAGTAAATACTCATTTTATGTCTCAATTCACAAAACCAAAATATAACATTTTTGGGGTGTCACAACCTACTTGGTAAAAGTGGACAAGTTCATGTGCCAAAGTGTATTTTAACCTTTTACTAAAATATATATATACTAATTTGCAAACTCGTGCAGCTGAATGTATTAATTAAATTATTTTTAATAATTTATTAAATTTTAAAAAAAAATAATATATCACGAAATTAAAACACAGTAGTATGTGTTTAATTTTAAATAAAGATATATAAGAATGACCCTAATGCAGGAGTATATTTTTGTTGTGTTTAAGGTTAGAAAGATTAATTGCAATTTCATTTAATGAGAGAAGAGTGTATGTTTTAGTATGTAAAAGTAAAATTAAGTTGCAAGATATATTAACCTATTAGTTAGGTTTTTACCCCCCGCCCCCCGAAAAAAATAAAAAAGAGTTTGTTGGTTGATTTGTTTGTTGTAAATTTAGCTCCATCAGAAATTGTCATGTTTATTATATTGACCGTTTACTGCTAAAAAGAATTAATTGATTTTTAAAAAAAAATTAATCTAATAGATATTATTTTTGATAAAAGAAAAGAAAATTGAGTTTGTTGGTACAGTTATTTGTTCCACATTAGAAATTATAATTAAAGGTGAGCAGAACTCGATTTGATTGAAAAATAAAAAATAAATTCGAATTTTGAGTTAATTGAATAGAGTTGACTCAAATAACTCGAGTCGAGTTGAATTTCACAATTCGAATAATTCAAATAATTTAAATAACAGATTGGTATAAATAGCATTTTGGCTCCTATCAACTTTGAAAATAAGTAAATTGGTCTCTCTCTCAACAAATATTACAAAAAAATTAAAAATGATTTAAAAAAATTCAAAATAACTTTTAAAATTCAAAATATTTATAAAAAATTTTCAAAATTTATATTTTTTAAAAAAATTCTAAAAATATATAAGAAAATAATAAGATTTTAAAATTTTCTAAAATAATAATTTTGAAATCTAATTAATGATTCAAATTTATTATGCTCAAGTATCTTTTTTTTTTATTTGACATGTTTAATTTTTTAATTTAATTTGAACAATTTTACTCATTTTCAACTCGACTGAATTTTATTTCACTTGATTCGATTTGAAAAAATTCATATTAAGTTAGAATGATAAAATAAGACTCGTAAATTTGATTAAGTCGAAATTTTTCACTCCATCTAATGAGAGGCTAACCCAAATTACAACGTTGTTATCATTGACAGTTTACTGCTGAAAGGGTTAATTAATTTTAAAAGATTTTCCAAAATGGCTGCACACTGCTGTTATTATATTGACTATAATAATGCTGGAAAAAGTTTACTGATGGTATTATATTGAATTTAATGCTAAAAGAATCACCAAAAATGTTGAAAATGCTTAATTGATTAGAATATAATGCTTATATTATTTTATTCTTCATCCTTGTTAGTATATATATATATATATATATATAAGTTGTAGATTACATATGCAAATGAATATAGCTTCTGATGATGATGGTACACGGGGAATGCTTGAATATATTGCCGGCATTAGATGTTAACTTGTACATCAAGTTAGCTTGAAGTGACCTGTTGAAATTGTTAGAGATCCAAGACTTAGAAATAGAGTTATACATGGGCTGGGCTGGGTCAGATTCGGGCCAGGTTTAATTAAAAATTTAGGCCCGTTTGTTAAGTTCAGGCCTGATCCGGCTAAAAAAATGGGCTTAAAATTTTGTTCAAGTCCGATCCGAATAAAAATGTTAAAACTCGAGTTCGACTCGGCCCACCCATATTAATTTTTATATAATTTTAAAATATATATAAACCATCAAAAATACTAAAAACATCAAAATAAATATTTCTCAACAAATTGAAAATAAATTTTTAAAAATATGTATACTTAAATAACACTAAAATAGATGCAACTTAACAAGCAAATGCCTCTAAAATAATAACAAAATTAGCAAATGTCTTTAAAATAATAAAAAAATTAACAATGAAATAAGTTTTATACAATATCCAAACAATAACAACAAAATAGTAGCAACATAATAGTAAAATAGTAGCAAAGTAGGGAGAAAATAAAAAGAAAATAATATTTAAAAAAACAAATTTTTTTTTGTCATTTACTGAATTTGAGCTGGGCCGGGCCGGGCCCCGGCCAAAAATGCTTTACCCGAGGCCTGACCCGTTTTTTAAATGGGCCTTTTTTTGCTCAAGCCCATTTTTTAGCCTATATTTTTGTCCAAGCCCTCCAACATTTCGGGCGGGCCTTCGGGTTGGGCAGGGCCATGCACACCTCTAGTTAGAAATTTGGAACTGTTATTTGAGGTGTGAATATTATTGTCTTTAAGGATATTCTGTGGGTTCATATATTTCTTAGGATTCAACAAGCACTTTTGTTAACTTGTAGAATCAACTTGTTTGAACTGAACTGATCTTTTGGGCTTAGGCCTAATTTTTGCATGTCTATGTACAGCCTAATTTATGCCCGGGCCCAACAAGCAGAGACCCAAGGATCAAATTAATTAAACCCAAACTAAATCTACCCAAACAGCCCCATTACAAGCCCAAATCCAAACAAGCCCATTACAGCAAGGCCCAACAAAAGTCAAACTAGGGTTTCAGCTTTTCTGAAACCCTAGCTAAGGCGCCGCACGTCCCTGGGGGCTCCTAACGTCTACCGCCGCTCTAGTTTCTGCCATCGACGCCACCAGCTACTCCCATCAATTACCTGCAAGGACAGCACGCAAAGCAAAGGCAAAAACAGTGCAAAATAATAGAAATAGATAAAAATGTATTGAAATCGGCTATATAAAGATACAAACAAAATGTAACAGGGGTCTTTTTTTCAGAGATTGAACAAAAACAACTTAATAAAAAGAAGAAAAAATTGAGAAGGTAGATTTCTTTTCTTTTCTGTTCTGGCGTTTCCTATCTTTTTTTCTTTATTTATTTTTGTTTGTTACACTACTCTTCAAAAAACAAAAGAAAAGGGGAAAGAAAAGGACCTATTTGTTTCGAAGGCCGGCGTCGGAGACCGTCTTCGTCGTCGCCGGTGGAGGAGGAGACGAGCGGTCTCTCCTCGTTTTCGGGTCTTGGGCTCGTCTTTCTCGACATTCCACCTTGGATCTGTGGTCTAGAGGCAATCGGCTTCGAGGGGGACCAAAAAAGATCCGATTTTGTGCCTCCGACCACCGTGCACAGTGGTCGACGGAGGGTGGCCCGATGATCGGAAGCGGCCGGATCTTGGCCGGCCTTGGGGTCTTGAGAGAGAAAGCTCTCTGTTTTTTTTAGAAAACAGATGAAAATGATATTTTTGGGCATTTGTTTTATATTTATACAAGTCATAAAACGGCGCCGTTTTGAGGCCCTCTTGACCCGCGCGGTGACCCGACCCGGGGGGAGGATCCGCGTGTTTTCTTTAAATGGTATAATTGCACGCGCAGTCCCTCAGATTTTGCAACGCGTTGCAATTTGACCCTTGTTTCGTTCTTTTCTGTTTTTTAATTTAACCACAAGCTTTTATTTCTGTTTCAATTTTGACCCTCTGCTGTACTGCGTTTTGGGGCTTCGGGGTATTTACCATTTTGGTCCCCCTTTTTTCGCGCATATTACATTTTGATCCTTTATTCTGTTTTATTTTTGATTTCAGCCCTGAGGTTTCGTTCCCGTTTTGAATTAGTCCTATTATTATTATTATTACTATTATTATTACCTATTTATTTATATTGATTTTATTTAAACTTCCGGTACATACATATATTTATATATTTTACAACTTATGTACCTATATATATATCTATATACATATTTTCATTTTCATAAATACATACATATTTATATATAATCTTTATAGTTTAAAATACACCCTTTTATATATTTTTTTAAATCCGCATATACAGACACATTTTCAATATACTTTTAGTATGTATATAAATTAACGTATTTATTCGTATACATATGTATATTTTCATTAGTTTTAAACTTTAGTTTGTACATGTATACTTTTTCTTTTATTTTACAATATATATACACTTACTTTTTATATGTATTCCTTTATCTTCGTATTCCATAGTTTTATACACCTATATGTACATATTTTTATATATACGCATATTTATTTATCTTATATAAAATATACTTTATATATTTTGTTAATTCATGTATACACATATCTTAGTTCATGTCTATATATATCTTTTCACACTTAATTGTATTTGCTATTTATTTATTTCATTTTGTTATTATTTTGAATGAATGATTTAACTTTATTCGTTTTTTTATTTTGTTATTTTGTATGTTGTAAGTTTGATCGTTCATGTTGATTGCTATAGCTTGCATCGTTTTTATATTTTCATGTTCATTATGATTTTGCCATGCATAAATAATGTAATTTGCTTTCACTATAATTTTGTGCTTTATTTTTACTCGATATAACAAAATTTATTTTTTAAAATGGCATTTCGTGTTTGGATTCGAGAAAATCGTGCCCTAACTTACTGGGTTTCGATTCTCTCGATAAATCTAAATGTGCGAATCTTTCTAAACTCAAATTTTAGACGACCTCAGGATTAAAAAATCACTACCTAACTTACTGGTCGTGATCTCATTTTTAAATCCGAGATGGCTAAAATATCTTTTAAATAAGCACTTTCCATTCGCGTATCGAGAATTTGAGATATCGTATACTAACTTACTGGATATGATTCTCTTTCTCGATTAACGTGAAATATATTTCTTTTTCCAAAAATTTTCATTTTAATACAAGGATCGTATTTTTAGTTCTTTCAAGTTCTCAATTTTCGACATCAAGACATTAGATAATCAACTAGGTACCAACTTCTGGGCGTTACGCGGGTGCTAATCCTTCCTCGTACGTAACCGACTCCCGAACCCATTTTCTAAATTTCGTAGACCAAAACCGTTGTTTTAATAAAATCAAATTATTTATTAAAAACAACCTTTTTCCCAGGTGACCCAGTCACACCTCAAAAAGGATTGGTGGCGACTCCCTTTTTCATTTTCAAAACCCAAGTCGACCCCGTTTTTCATCCAAAAAAATGGTGTCAACAGCTTGGCGACTCCACTGGGGACCCCGATAAGAGGGTCAAGCCACGTGGTGATTACTTTTTGTCTTTTGTCAAAAATTAAAAATTCGGTTTAAAATTACGATCCTTTCATCGCATTTTATCTGTCTTTATCATAATCATCGCCATTGGGGTTTATAATTGCTCTGTTTGTTTAAGTTTTGGTATCTTTCCGCATTGCATTGCATGACCGTTGGTCACACCTTTAAGTGGGAGTGAGAAGCTACGCCTTCGTGAGGTTTTCACCTCCGCATGGGATAGTGAATCGCTTTCGGGATATATCCGTACCTATGTCTTCGTGAGATTTTCATCTCCGCATGGCCATAGGGAAATGTGTCCCCCTGAATCGAACTCGGTCCGTATGAGCCTATAATGGGTGAGGATCGAGGAATCTGCTGGTTCAGGTACCCTACTTTAGAACCAAACCACATGTAATGAGTCATAGGAACTCCCTAGGTAGAGCTACTCCAAATTTTAGTGCTTAAATGAATGTTGTATTTATTGTCGCTTATTTTAAATCTTATTCTGTGTTTAATGCTAATTTACTTTGTTTGTGATTGCATGGCATCTTCATTCTAAAAGAGGTGTCGATTTACGTTCAGTTTCTTGGTAGAAAGCTTATCATGGAAAAGGGGTTTGTTGATAAAGTAGAGGATAATGCGGCTGTGCGAATATGGGCTGAAACGACACAACGAGAGAAAGGCGATAGTCTTACCGAAGGGTACGTGTCGGAATTGTGGGATTTTACCCATATCAGTGTAATCCAGAATGACCTTCGAGAAATGAAAGAAGTCTGGGATCAATGGGATGTCGAGGCCAAGCAGCTGTTCTGTTGTAACTACGGTGACCTACCTTATCTGCTTAATGTCAAAGTAGACAAGTATTTATTCCGAGCCCTTGCTCAGTTTTGGAATCCTGCCTACAGTTGTTTCACTTTTGGGAAAGTAGATTTGACGCCTACTGTGGAGAAGTATACGACCTTGCTTCGGTGCCCAAAGATTCAAGTCGACAAGGCTTATTCCAGAGCTGCTTGTGTCCCTCCGTTGTTAAAGAAATTAATGAACATCACTGGGATGAGCGAGCAGTGGGTCGCTGCCCGGATCCAACAGAAGGGCGACAGTAAATGTGTTCCTTGGAAAAGTTTGCGAGATTTGGTGCTTGTACATCCTGACTTAAAGAAAAGGGTCGATGTCTTCGCTTTAGGTATCTATGGACTAGTGGTTTTCCCCAAAGCTTTAGGACACATAGACGAGGCTGTATCTGATTTGTTCGATCGGCTTAGTAAAGGGGTTACACCGGTTCCGGCAATACTCGCTGAAACTTTTAGATCCTTGAATGCGTGTCGAAAAGCAGGGGAGGGAAGGTTTATTGGATGCGCGCAGCTCTTATTGGCATGGTTCCATAGCCACTTCTGGAAAGTCGAAAAGGTCTCTTATCGGGTATTCTCTGATAGCTACTCCCCTCTAGGAGAATTGGTGGCCACGCCAAGACGGGATGATATTTCAAAAGAAAAATGGATAGAGATACTCCAGAATCTCCAGCATGAAGATATTGAATGGAGGGCTCCTTGGTTAATTCCTGATGAGATATTGTACCGATGTGGAGATTTCGACTGGGTTCCGCTGCTCGGGATATGGGGAGCTATCGGATATGCTCCTCTACTCGTATCAAGACAGTATAGATCACGACAATTCATACCAGCAACGCAGGGGTTGGCCTATTGTGATTTTTCCTATAGGGAGGACAATTACAAGAAGAAGGTTCGAGAAATATCTAGTGCCTGGAACCAGACTCGTCGAATGAAGATCTTAGCCGTGGGTCCGACAATTACCCCCGAGTATAGTCAGTGGCGTGATCAAAGGATCAACGACAACATCCCGGCGTCAAATTCAGAAACTGCTCGATCTTTAGAGGAACACTTACAAGTTTTGCCTTCTGAGATGGAAATCATCAAACAAGAATTTGAAAAAAGGAGTTTAGAATTGGGGAAGAAGATAGAACAACTAGAGGAAGAAAAAATGCAGTTAGGACTGGATGTGGACATTCAAATATTAGAGGCCGATAAATTGAGAAAAGGAAAGAACAAAGCAGAAGAAGATTTGGACAGCCTGAAGACAGATTACAAGAAGTTGCGTAGGTCGGTAAGAGCTGCTGGCTTGGGTAAAACGCCAGAACAATGGCGACAAGAAATTCAGGAGGAAAAGACGAAAGCTAACCAATGGGAAAAGAAATTTAGGATACTCGGGCTCGAGAAGTCGCCTTGGGAAAGAGTCTACTAGTTTGCCAAGACGAGAAGACGGAGTTGAAGGTCCGGATAACTGAACTAGAAAGATCGCTTCACCAGTACTGTAATCGTAATGCTACAGTTGAATTAAGGGCGAGCTTAGACAAAATTGAAGAATTAAAAGGACAAATAGGAGGGCTAGAGAATGTATTGCAAAATAGTCAAATCCGGATAGAGCTTCTGGAAGAAAATAAGGAGCAGTGGCAAAGACAATTCCGTCGGTCTCAAGAGCAGATTAGAGAAAGAGATTATATTATGGGAGAGGCGGTGGCTCAAGTGCGCGAAGTAGCTGATCATCTGCAGACTCTAGCGGTTCAGGCTGATCTATTAAGTTTGAAGTATGAGTCAGAGTCGGACAGGGGCCGAGAATTAGCTTGGCTTCTTAGAAAGGTTAAGGCTTTGAGTGTGAGGGCAAAGCCATATATGTAGTCTATTTTATGTAAGGAAAATCTTTATCTAGTAAAGTTTTCTAATGAAGTTGAATTAGAATCAGTGCCTCTTTTTCTTTGCATTCTTTTCATGCATTGCATCACATCATATGCATTAATGACCATTAAAAAAAACCTAATCGAATAAAATCATTTCAGTTAACCTGGAAAACCAACAAAGTTACGGCACCCGAGCTAAGGCAAAAATTATGGACCAAAGGTTGGAGAAGCTAGAGCGACTTCAAAAAGAAATGCAAGACCAGTTGCAGGCGCAAATGAAAGAGCAAATAGCAAGATTCAGCGTGACATGGTGCAAAAGATGGAGGAGTCCCAAAATGATCTAGTGGCTAAGATGATGCAATTATTGAAGGGAGTAGATAAGGGTAAAGGTCCTGTGATTGTTAGTGAAGAAGAAAATAATGGTGAACCACTTTATCCTCCAGGTTTCACGCCTCCGCATGCGCAGGTACAGACTGAGCTGCATCCGCGGAGACCCTCTGTGTCGGTTAGGCCCCAGCAGTTCCAAGGCGATGCTTCAATCCCAATGAATTTTCAACCCGGAGCGGGCTTTAATCCCGGTGATAGCCCGAATAATATTACTGTCCCAGATCTTGACGAGATGGTTGAAAAGGACAAGGCGAAGGAGGAATTTCCAAAACAATTTGAGGAGAAATGGAAATGGATAGAAGAGAAGTTTAGGGCAATAGAAAGCATCGAAAGCTATGGAATAGATGCAAAGGATCTGAGCTTGGTTCCGGACTTGGTGCTCCCTTACAAATTTAAGATGCCGGAATTCGAGAAATACAACGGGACTAGTTGCCCAGGATCCCACATTACTATGTTTTGTAGAAGAATGACGGGGCATATTAATAATGATCAATTATTAATACATTGCTTTCAGGAAAGTCTTACGGGAGCGGCGTCAAAATGGTACAATCAGCTAAGCCGAGCTAAAATTGCTACTTGGAGGGATTTAGCACAGGCTTTCCTGAGACAATACAATCATGTCTCAGAAATGATGCCTGACAGGATAACTCTGCAAAATTTAGAGAAGAAATCGAACGAAAGCTTCAGACAATATGCGCAGAGGTGGCGAGAGGTGGCAGTTCAAGTGCAACCACCGCTTTTGGAAAAAGAGATGACGACGCTTTTTATTAATACTTTGAAAGCCCCGTTCATCACTCACATGTTGGGAAGCGCTTCAAAAAATTTCTCGGATATAATCATGAATGGTGAAATGATTGAGCATGCCATTAAAAGTGGAAAAATAGATGGAGGAGAAAATAATAGGAGGGCACCCCGAGGAAAAGAGAAAATGAAGTAAATAATGTGAATACTTATGGTAGGTCAATTACCGTGAATCAACCAAAGAAAGTGGTTGCTAATCAACAGGGATCATCAAGACAAGAGCCGGGAGCTAGGCAAACTACTGAAAAGCCCCAATTCACGCCAATCCTGATGTCATACAAGGAGTTGTATCAGACTTTATTCGATGCACATGTTGTTGCTCCTCGCTACTTGAGTCCTCTACAACCCCCGTATCCAAAATGGTATGATACGAACGCGCAATGTGATTATCATGCGGGAATTTCTGGGCACTCGATAGAAAATTGTACTGCCTTCAAGAAGGTAGTAGAAGGACTTATCAACTTAGGTGTTGTCAAACTTGACGACTCACCTAACGCAAAGAATCCGTTACCTAATCACGCAGATAAGGGGGAGAATATAGTTAACGAAGGTACGAGAGAAGAAGTCAAGACTGACATTGCTGAAGTAAAAACTCCATTGAAACGGGTTGGAAAGAAATGGCGAAAAGAGGGTTGGTTATTTCAGATTCTGAGGAAGGGCATGAGATGGGAAATTATTGTGAATTTCACCATAAAATAGGGCATGAAATCCAAGAATGTGAAGGATTCAAGGCTTTAGTTCAAAGCATGATGGATAACAAGGAGATGAGGTTTTATGAAGATGCGAAAGAAATGAGGAGCATATGCGCGACAGAGTTGGGAACAAAGGCTCCAAAAATAAATCATCCTGTGGTCATTATCTCACGCCCTAAGGGTAATGAGATTAGGGCTCAGGTAACACCGAAAATTGTAATCCAGAAACCATCAAATTTCTCTTATAAGGATAACAAAATGGTGCCGTGGAATTACGGGTGTAATGTGACCATTTTGGGAAAAGAAGCCGAAAGGAATCAGGAAATAGGTTCTTACACGCGCAATGGAAAAAGATATGACGCTCAAGCAGAGTCGTCCAGGGAAGAGAATTGGAAGAAAGAACAGAGGAAAGGGAAAGCAGTAGAAGTTGAGCCATTGGTAAATGAACCAATAAAAGAAGAGGAGGCAAAGGAGTTTTTGAAGTTTTTGAAACACAGTGAATACAGTGTTGTGGAGCAACTGCACAAACAGCCAGCCCGCATTTCTGTACTAGCTTTACTCTTAAACTCAGAAGTACATCGGAATGCACTTTTAAAGGTGCTAAACGAAACATATGTGGCTGACGATATTTCGGTAAACAAGCTGGATCGGTTGATCAACAATATTGGTGCTGACAATTTTATCTTCTTCAATGATGATGAAATACCATCCGGAGGAAGAGGCTCTACTAAAGCCCTGCATGTTACTGTCCGATGCAAAGGGTATACACTCCCGGGGCCTTGGTTGATAATGGATCTGCACTAAATGTATTGCCTTTGTCCACTCTTAGTCGATTACCAATAGACAGTTCGCACATGAAAGCATGCCAGAGCATAGTAAGGGCATTTGATGGAACAAAAAAGGAGGTTATGGGGAGAATTGAGGTACCATTAAGGATTGGCCCAGTCACTTATGAAGTGGATTTCTTGGTAATGGATATTAAACCCTCCTACAACTGTCTATTGGGGAGACCGTGGATACACTCAGCAGGGGCAGTACCTTCATCATTACATCAGAAGGTGAAGTTGGTATCGGAGGATCGGTTGGTAACAATAGATGCAGAGGAGGATATTATCGCAATGATGACCAGCGACGCACCTTATGTGGACATCAACGATGAGGCACTAGAATGTTCTTTTCGGTCGTTAGAATTTGTGAACGCGATGTTTATTGCGGAGGGAAATAGAATTCCAGTACCGAAATATCCAGGACCACTGAGATGGGATTGCGATTGATGGTAGGAAGAGGAGCCTTGCCCGGGAAAGGATTGGGAAAATATCTCAGGGAAGGATTGAGGCACCAATACCGAAGGAAAAGTTTGATAGATTTGGTTTAGGGTACAAGCCAGACATGAAGCAGAAGAAGAAAGAAGTAGAGAAGAGACAAGAGAGAAGAAGGGCGCGTTTGAATGGACATGAAGCTAAGTGTGAGCCTTTAACCTTTCCCCACATATCTACATCTTTTGTGTCGGGAGGATTTATTCATTCTGAATGTGGAGTGTCCGGTAGCGGCACGGGAGGAATGTTGGAAAACGTTTATACCAACGCCATAGAAGCAACGGAAAGGAGGGCCTTGTTGGAGATCTGCCCATATGAGCCTGGAAGCGAGCTAAACAATTGGACTGCTGAAGAAATCCCTGTAGTCTTTAGGGCTTATTCAGAGTAATGCTCAAAACATTCCTGTTGTTTGTTGGCCTAGAAACGATATGAAATCTTTTGTGAAATAGGCATTGGGCCTAAGTATCATTATTTTAATGAAATACGTGTCTACGTTCATCTCGATCAGTCACTTTTTTCCTTTACATTTTCATTTGGTTGATTGTCTTACAAATAATTCTTTCATTTGTAATTCTTTTGCACAAACATATTCATAAATTTATATATTCTTGGTATATTCTTTGATGTGCCCTCATAGGTCTTCAGATATCAATGACATGAGTGACGCTGCCTCAAACGCGGAGCCTATTTTTGAGCAAGAAGTGTGTTTAGAGGGATCCCGCGACTTTGAAAATGACGAAGATTATGATGCATCTCCCGACTTGTTAAGAATGGTGGAACAAGAGGATAAGCATATCCTACCTCATAGGGAATCATTAGAAATAGTGAGCCTAGAGGATGGAAAGGAGGTGAAAATTGGAACTGAAATCACCGCAAAGACAAGGCAAGACCTCATTAATTTGCTCTGAGAGTTCAAAGATGTTTTCGCGTGGTCGTACCAAGATATGCCTGGGCTAAGTACTAACATTGTGGTGCATCGTCTGCCCATAAAGGAGGATTGGAAACCCGTTCAACAGAAGCTCAGGAGAATGAGACCTAACATTGTGTTGAAAATAAGAGAAGAAGTCAAAAGACAATTCGACGCTGGATTCTTACAAGAGGTCAAGTATTCGGATTGGGTAGCCAACATTGTCCCTGTTCCCAAAAAGATGGAAAGGTACGAATGTGTGTGGATTATAGGGATTTGAACAAGGCTAGCCAAAGGACAACTTTCCACTGCCTCACATTGATACTTTGGTAGATAACACGGCGGGCTATTCATTGTTTTCTTTCATGGATGGTTTCTCTGGATACAATCAAATAAAGATGCATCCTGGAGACATGAGGAAAACCACATTCATTACCTTATGGGGAACATTCTGTTACAAGGTAATGCCCTTCGGATTGAAGAACGCGGGAGCAACATATCAAAGAGCTATGGTGACTTTGTTTCACGACATGATGCACAAGGAGATCGAAGTCTATGTTGACGATATGATCGCGAAGTCTAGAACGGAAGAAGAGCATGTTCAGGTCTTGAAAAGGTTATTTTTGAGATGAAAGAAATTTCAGCTCAAGCTTAACCCGGCCAAATGCACGTTTGGAGCCAGATCAGGGAAGTTATTAGGCTTCATAGTTAGCAAAAAGGGGATCGAGGTTGACCCAGACAAAGTAAAGGCAATACGAGATTTACCTCCCCCGCGCACTCAGAAGGAGGTTCGAGGTTTCCTAGGGAGGCTGAATTACATTGCTCGGTTCATCTCACAACTGACAGAGAAATGTGATCCAGTATTCCGGCTCTTAAAGAAACATAATCCGGGTGAATGGGATGAAGAGTGTCAGAGGGCTTTCGATAAGATAAAGCAGTACTTGGCTAATACCCCAGTCTATCACCTCCAAGTCAGATAGGCCATTGATATTGTATCTAACAGTGTTGGAGAATTCCATGGGATGCGTATTGGGCCAACATGATGAGACGGGAAAGAAAGAAAGGGCAATATACTACCTCAGTAAGAAATTTACCGATTGCGAAATGAGGTACTCATCAATTGAGAAGTTGTGTTGTGCTCTAATCTGGGCAACCCGAAGACTGAGGCAGTATATGTTGTATCACACGACTTGGCTGATTTCAAAGTTAGATCCTTTAAAGTATATGATGGAATCGACTGCTTTGAACGGAGAATGGCTAGATGGCAGATCTTGCTCTCAGAATTTGATATAGTATATGTCAGTCAGAAGGCCATAAAGGGAAGTGCAATAGCCGATTTCCTAGCTAGTAGAGCCTTGGAGGACTATGAATCTTTGAATTTCGATTTTCCAAACGAGGACTTGATGTATGTGGCGAATACTGAAGAAAATCCTCAAATGGATCACGTATGGAAGTTAAATTTTGATGGAGCTTCAAATGCTGCGGGTAATGGAGTTGGGGCAGTTTTAGTATCCCCAAGTGGAGATCATTATCCTGTTGCTAGCAAGTTGGACTTCGATTGTACAAATAACATGGCAGAATATGAAGCATGTATTATGGGCATTCGTGCAGCCATTGAACGGAACATCAAAGTACTGAGAGTATACGGGGATTCAGCGTTGGTGATATACCAACTCAAAGGGGAGTGGGAGACTAGAGATCCTAAGCTAATCGGTTATAGAAAACTAGTTCTTGAATTGGCTGAGGAGTTTGACGATATCACCTTCTATTACCTCCCACGGGAGGAAAACCAAATGGCTGATGCATTAGCTACTCTAGCTTCGATGATTCAGGTGAATAGACTTGAGGCAATGAGGCCTGTTCAGATGAGTATCTCTGAGACCCCGGCTAATTGCTGCAATATTGAGGAGGAGGGAAAAGATGATTGTCCTTGGTATCAGAGTATCCTACAATATGTGAAGAATCGGGAATACCCTGATCAAGCGACAGAGAATGACAAAAGAACTCTGAGAAAGATAGCCATTGAATATGTCGTAGATGGAGAAGTGTTATATAAAAGAAGGAAGATCAAGTACTGTTAAGATGTGTGGATGCTGTGGAAGCCAAGAAAATTTTGGAAGAAGTCCATGAGGGTATTTGTGGGACGCACGCCAGTGGTTTCAGATGGCCAGACAGATCATGAGATTTGGGTACTATTGGCCCACCATGGAAGGAGATTGTATTGATCATGCCAGGAAGTGCCACAAATGCCAAATTTACGGAGACAAATACACGCGCCTCCTTCACCTCTTCACGTCATGACCTCTCCTTGGCCGTTTTCCATGTGGGGTATGGATGTTATTGGGCCAATATCACCAAAGGCTTCTAATGGGCATCGCTTCATCTTCGTAGTAATTGATTACTTTACCAAGTGGGTGGAGGCTGTTCATATGCAAATGTCACGAAAGCAGTAGTCAGCAAATTCTTGAAGAAGGAGATCATTTGTCGATATGGAATGCCTGAGAGGATCATATCCGACAATGCGATGAACTTGAATAATAGCACAATAGCTGAAGTTTGTAGCAAATTTAAAATTAAGCATCATAACTCATCGCCGTATCGTCCAAAATGAATGGTGCAGTGGAGGCGGCCAATAAAACATTAAAAGATTGTGGGGAAAATGACTGAGACCTACAAGGATTGGCATGAGAAATTATCATTTGCTCTCCTTGCCTATCGAACATCTGTTAGAACTTCTACTGGGCAACGCCTTTTTCTCTGGTTTATGGAATGGAGGCAGTATTACCCATTGAAGTTGAAATCCCTTCTCTACGGGTGTTATCTGAGCTACAGTTGGATAAAGCCGATTGGATCCAATCTCGGTACGATCAGTTGAACCTAATAGAGGAAAAGAGGCTAAGAGCTATTCACCATGGGCAAATGTACCAGAAACGAATGATGCGAGCCTATAATAAAAAGGTTCGCCCCGAGAATTTCGTGAAGGGGACTTGGTACTAAAAAAGATTCTTCCTATGCAAAGAGATTTTAGAGGAAAATGGATGCCAAATTGGGAAGGCCCTTATGTTGTAAAGAAGGCCTTTTCTGGTGGAGCTTTGATCCTATGCGAGATGGATGGCAAAAGTTTACCAAATCCTGTAAACGCAGACTCCGTCAAGAAGTACTTCACTTGAAAGAAAGGGGAACCAAAGTGAAAACCGTGAAGGGCGCTTTGCTTCCTAAAAAAAAAAAAACAAAAAAACAAAAAAAAAAAAAAAACTTTGGAGAGGCTAAGGTGAAAACCCGTAAAGGGCACTTTGAGACCAAAGAGGGCTTAGTCGAAAACCCGAAAAGGGCGACTCAAGTATTGGGCAGGATTGGAACATCAGGATTTGAGCGGATCAAATTTTGATCGGGGGATATGATGATCTTGCTTACTTGAACCAACAAGAAAGGATATGCAACATCTTGAAACATTGACAGAGTATTGCAGATCTCCTGAACACCTGTCAAACTCAGAAGGGTCTTCGGAAAGTTTGTACAGAGAAACTCAAGCTGCGATAACTGGGGCACCTAGTTCTTATGTGTATTCTTGAAAATACATTCTTTATTTTCTTTCTTCCTTTCTTTTGTGAAAACACACATTCTCAATCCACTTCTTGTTGCCTTTCTTTCGCCATCTTTGATGTTTATTTGAGTTATGATCAGAACCGACTTTATCTTATCCATTGTTATGACCTTTTGCAAACATGTTGCACTGAATAATGATTAATGGACTAATAAAACGTTCACAAAGGAAGTTTTGCATATTGCTCTGAAAAGTTCTAATAATATAGGAACCTGAAACAGGACTATTGTTTAGAAACGCCAATTTTAAAGGTTGGAAATTTGAGAAGGAAGAGTCTAAGTTTGGACTCTCTCTTGGATTTGTCGTCAAATGCATTGATTGAACAAAATGAAAAGATGTTATGTTAATGACAAAGCTAAATAAATAAGCAAGCAATGATTATCAGGCAATAGGAAGAGGTTACCTCGGAGAAGAGATCATTCATTTGCACATGAGTACGACACCTTGAGAATGGTGTGGGAAGCTAGAACGATCAGGTCATGTATCCTCGAATAGTAATAGGAGAAGATTGAGGAAAAGCCACATATTTCTACCCTTGGATTACAGTGGAGAATTATGGTACAAAATTTAGCACCCCAATGGATTAAACTTCGAGGTTCACAGTAGGGGCAACCTGGCTAAATTTCTTCAGAAAAGCCAGTCAAGCAAGAAGGCGTCGTAGCACGTTAGTCACAAAGCCTTAATAAACTTCGAGTAATGACAACCTAAGCGGGATCATTCTCGAAAAAAATAAAATTTTACATCATGCAAACACCATTCACACATGTCTAGTTAGGAGCATTTGATTCATTTAGATCATGCCATCCTAATCATTAGGCATAATCAGGTTCATTATACAGGTCATCTTCCCTAGAGAACAGATCAATGAAGACATCAGATCCTGCTGACTGTGAAGCAGATCAAAGATAGAAGATCTTGCCTTCCTGCATCGACAACGAAGTAGATCGAAGAATTTCAGATCTTATCTCCCTGAGATTACAGCGGAGTAGATTGAAGCTGGTAATCCTATCTCCCTGAGATACAGTGGAGCGGATTAAAACCAAGGATCTTATCTCTCTGAAGTTACAGTAGAGTAGATCGCACTAGGTCTTATTCCCTGAGATTACAGTGGAACAGACCGAAGAATTTCAAATCTTATCTCCCTGAGATTACAGCGGAGCAGATTGAAGCTAGTAATCTATCTCTCTAAAGTCATGACGGATTAAAATAAAAGATTATCTTCTGAAGTAAGTAGATAGATCACATCAGATAAGCAGAAGATCTTATCTCCGAATACAGTGAAAGACCGAGAAAATTAGATTATCTCTTGAAGATTACAAGGGAGTCAGATTGAAGATAGTAATCCATCTGAGATACAGGAAGATAGATATCTCTCTGAGAAGTAGGTAGATCGATCAGGCATGAGATACGCATATGATGTATCCCTGACTGAGATTACACAGTGGAACAGATCTGAGGATCAGAC